>NC_058410.1:141885587-141889743 GCF_002201575.2 Neomonachus schauinslandi | reverse complement strand
TGTGTGTGTGTGTGTGTGTGTGTGTGTGTGTGTGTGTGTGTGTGTGTTAGGGTGGTGTTTATCATGCTGGATGGTAACTGTCTGCAGACATGTCCGCCTTCCCTCTTTGCGAACTCCTTCAGGTCAAGGCTGTGTCTAAGTCACAGGTGAAGAACAGCATCTTATTCACAAAGGAATCCCAGAGCCTATCCCATAACCGTGCACATAGTGGACATATAAGCATATGTAGAAAGAAAGAATGAATAGCATTGTGAGATCCAGGCCATATGGATCCACATGACAGGGCAAAGACTCTACCTCAAGCTCATTAGACTCCAATCTCCATTCTCATTACGCCCCTCCAAGCTTCTGGCCCAGTGCAGCATCATAGCCTCTAGCAAGAAACCAACAATCCCTCAGCACCACTTTATTGGGAATCGGGAGAGGGCAAGCCCATAACTGGAACCACCCACAGATGCAGTTTAAAATGAAAGAAAAAAAAATCACAAAAACGAATCATGATTAGAAACATGTGCACAATCATTGTCTTTCTCTGTACTGATACAAAGCATTTCATAAATCCCACTGAGATGGATTCACCTGTCCTTTCTAGAAGGAAACCAAAGAACATTTAGTTTATTCCCTTGGTAGAGGGGAGGTCTCTAAGACAGTGACTTCTTAGGTGATTCAGGTTGACTCTAAGCTTTGGAATGCCAGTCTTGTGTTTTGTGATTAGGATCTGAGTCTAGGATTTGGATTTTGCTGGAATATAATCTCTATGTGAGGCCATGGACTTTTGCCTGTTTCTAGTCCCTAAAGTAGGTCCAGCACAATGGGGAACAGATACTTTTGAATCTTGTTTGTGTAAAATAGAAGAGAGAATTCTGAAATCTGAATTCTGGGGTTGGTAATTTACTGTGAGTTATTTTAAATCCATACCTACGTATTATTTGATGGATTTATAGCTTCTCAAATCTCCTAACTGGTAGTGCCTTGGAATGGTGGGAATGGTTTCAATATTCTCTATGACAGTGGTATTTCAGGCCCTTGGCACAACGGATCTGTCAGGCAAATATTTGTTTTTTTGACACATAAGGAAGCAGCCACCCACTTAACTGGGTAAATACAAGATGTGCCAAGCTTGGCTATGTATTTCATCAGTCCAAGCCAGTAAGGATTCATCAGACATGACATTTCCACAGGGCAAGGACGCTGGCTCGATCAATTTTAATACAGAGTACATGACACTTGTAAGATATGAATTAACACAGGTCTTGGGTAATGCATGTTAACAACTGTGTTGCCCAGTACTTTATTTATTAACTAGATTTCAAATTTTCTTTCCACTTCAGGATCCAGTGTTTCATAGGACCTCTGATAGTAGGAGTTAATACACTGAATGCTTGATTGCATACAAGACATCTTACTTAATTCTCACAGCTTTACCTGGTAGGTATGATAAGCATTACCACTGGGGCCCACTAAGGTCAATTAACTTGCCCAAAGGTACAGTGCTGTTAAATGTAAGAGCTGAGGTTTGAACCTGTGTAGTCTGAGGACAGAGTCTATGCTCATAAGCATTATGTGACATTGCCTCTTGTTAAACTATATTGCCAATAAATTGTTAAGTTTATGTCAACATCAATGTAAAACATTCTGGGATCTTTTGGGAGAAGGTTGGGGACGATTGGGATCCCCGAGCTGAGGCCCCACCTAAGGTTGTACCTTCTCAGCCTCCCTCCCTAAATCCTCACCCTTTTCTTGATCTCTAAATGTTCAGACATCTCGATGCCCTCTTCTACGTCCATACTCTCTTCCTGGGTCATTTTATCTAGTCTGGTGCCTCTTATGTATTCTGTATGTCAGGGACTCCCAACTCATGAGCTGCATTTAAATTACCACTAGAGATCCCCACTCACATGTGTGATAGGCATCTCCAGCATATCATGGCCAAACTCAGACTCTTGGTTCCCCACCATTCCCACTGCTCTCCCAGTGTTTTCCTCCCAGAAAATTATAACATCATTCAGTAAATAGCTCAGGCTGCAAGCCTTTGAGCTGTGCTTGGCTCTTTCTCTCTTGTCTACTTCATCAGCACGTCCTGACAGCTTTGTCTTCAAACTTTATGCTAATTCAGACTACTACTCACCATCTCTACCAACACCACCCTACTCCAAGCCATCATCATCTCTTGCCTCGGTGCTTTCAGAGCCTCCCAAATAACCTGGATGCCTCTACCCTTGTCCTCCTATAATCTATTTTTCAAACTGTAGTCAGCACGATCCTGTTGAAATATTAGTCCGATCGTGTCACCCCTCTGCTTAAAATGTTCAGGTGGCTTCCCGTATCTCTCAAGGTAAAAGCCAGTGTCCTCATTATCATCTACAAGGTGCTACACAAATCATCCGTGTCCTGTTATTTTTCTGCATTCCTCACTTGTCCTTTTTCTCCTCTCATTTTACTCTAGCCAGACTGGAACTCTTGCTATTTTTCAAGCACACGAAATTGGTTCCCATTTCAGAGCTTTGGACTTGCTATTTTCCCAGCCCAGGAGGACGTTCAGCCAGGTCATCTTACAGTCTGCTCCCTCAGCTCATCCTGGTACTTGCTCAAATGTTGTCTCCTCTGAAGGGCTGTCTACAAACAGCATACTAAATACCAGGCCTCCATCACTCCCTACTGTCTTGTCCTGATTCATTTCTCTCCACAGCACTTGTTATCACCTGACCTTCTAGTATGTGGTTTATTCATTTACGGTCTGTTTTCCCTGATAGGTTGCAACTTCCAAGAGGGCGAGGGCTTTTCCTTCTCATCACTTTAATTTCTAGCACGTTGCAACTTCTCGACACAGAGGAGGTGCTCACCAGCCATATGCTGAATGACTGAGTACATTGTCTAATGAGGTGCTTTCATGAGAAGAAGCTGGAGCTCACAGAGCCTCATGATCACGTCTGGTAGAGGTACAGACAGCACACGACCATTGTATTATGTCTCAGCATCAACTCTCAATACCCAACGATTTCTTTTTAATACTTGTTGCAATTTGTCAAATGATACTCACCAAGCCTACAGGGGAGACTGAGGGCATATAACGTTTTGCCTACGGGTGGCTTCACAGCTGGTGAGTTTAGCGGCACATCAGTAACAGTAGCAACAATAATAATTAATGATGACATTTATACCTATTTATGTTTAACCTGCAAATCAACCACTGTGCTGTGCTCAGGGGCTTTCTTCAGCCCAAGGTTTATATTCTCCTTTTCTAAGGGAAGAAGACTGCACTTAGGATCATCAAGATGGATGCACACAGAGAGGCCCAGACCTCTCAGTTCTTCCTAGCTACAGGATTTACCATATTCAGTAACGTTTCCATTTCTTGACTTACAAACATGTTCTGTTCTTACCTTCCAGAATAGTGAGCTCCACCTATTAGGTGATCTCTGGATCTGGAAATCGTCCTCATACTCCCAGATCGAGGTGGTACAGTCCTCATAAAACTGATGCAGGTAGGACCGGACTCCGTAGCTCTGGTACCTGCCCTCGGTAGTAGATGATAACAAGGACACGGGTGCCTGCTTGGACCCACAAATGTTGCTGCAAGAACTCATCCTTCCCAGCTGGAATGACAACATCCACAGGCATCAGCCCCATGAGCTCTGGCTTCAGGATTAAAAGGCATATTCAAAAAAAAAGAAGAAGAAGAAGAAGGTAGCGGGAGGGGAAGAATGAAGGGGGGGAAATCGGAGGGGGAGATGAACCATGAGAGACTATGGACTCTGAGAAACAAACTGAGGGTTCTGGAGGGGAGGGGAGTGGGAGGATGGGTTAGCCTGGTGATGGGTATTGAGGAGGGCACATTCTGCATGGAGCACTGTGTGTTATGCACAAACAATGAATCATGGAACACTACATCTAAAACTAATGATGTAATGTATGGGGATTAACATAAGAATAAAAAAAAAAAAAAGAAGACAAGACTCTCCAAACAGAGAAAGACATGTATCATATGATCTCACTGATATGAGGAATTCTTAATCACAGGAAACAAACTGAGGGTTGCTGGAGTGGGGGGTGGGGTGGGAGGGATGGGGTGACTGGGTGATAGAAACTGGGGAGGGTATGTGCTCTGGTAAGCGCTGTGAATTGTGCGAGACTGTTGAATCTCAGATCTGTACCT
>NC_058410.1:141875619-141885187 GCF_002201575.2 Neomonachus schauinslandi | reverse complement strand
TTCTGCATGGAGCACTGGGTGTTATGCACAAACAATGAATCATGGAACACTACATCTAAAACTAATGATGTAATGTATGGGGATTAACATAATAAAAAAATTTAAAAAAAAGAGGCATATTAAAGGTGAGAACCGGGCTGAGTACTGTTAGTCTATTTAAACAATGCTCTTTTCTTAAGAGAAAAGGCATTTTTTAAAGACCTGCCTTTCTTTCTTATAAGCCGCTCTGCTTTTCGACTCAATGCAAAAAATACCCCCAAACACTCGATGACTAGAAACTGACTCTCCATAAATGAAATGAGACATAACAGCACAGCTCACTTAAATTATGCAAAAAGGGAAGCATGAAGCACATGAAAAATGGCAACAGAGAAGCCGAGATTTTCACTGTCTTGACAAGAAATCTTTAATCTCTTAGAAAGCAGTAGTCTTTACACTTACATGTTAAAGAATTAGGTGGGTACTCTCACTTGCTAGAGATGGAACTTTTCTTGGATTGTCCTCTCGGATGCTTAACCACGTTCCCTGGTGGAAAATACATGGTGTTACTCTTTAGCAGTCTGCAATTTTGCTTGCAGATCTCATGGATCTTGCTCTCACATTTTAGCTAATTGTCACATTATACAGAAGCTGTGTTTGAAGGCTGCTGAGCAACTTATGCTTCATGCTTTATTAATCACAAATGGCTCAGCCAATACTTTACACCTCACCAACTCTAACACTAGATCTTTCAGTCATTATTTGTGGACCCATCTGTCCATGCGGGATGATAGAGCAGAATGGAGAGTGTGGACCCAGCCTTTCAACATGTTGCATGAAATGTCTACTCTACACAAGAGGCCAGGGAATTGTTAAATGGAACTATGCTCCGGGTGGGTTGTCTGGGACTTGGTCTTCTTAAGATGGAAATTTCCACTTGATTTGACCTAATCAGTATGCTTAGAGAGAAGCATTTGGTTATTAATTCATGTAAAAAAAAAAAAAGGAATTGCTGAGGGACAGCAATTTTGGTAAGGAAATTTTTAGCAATTCTCTGTTTGCTGTTTGGTTTTCTTTTCTCCATACAGGCAGATACATATGTAGCTGGAAACGTGAAATACTTTTTTTTTTAGATTTTCCAGTTATCCTCCAGATGGTTTTCCCTGTGTGGACATAGTCAGTCTCAAGATGATAAAACAAGAAGCTATGTAGAAAGGTATTTTCCCATTGAACCAAATTCTCTCAGGACTTGTCCTATAATCCAGGCTAACAGAAGACATATAAAATGTTTCCTATTCCTTATCCAGAAACCATGTCATGATGTTTATCTACAAGGAAAAAATTAACCCAAGCTGCCAGCAAGTGCCCCTGTGTAGACACTGAGTTTGGTTGGATAGAATTAAGGGGCTAAAATCAAGGTTGAAGCCATGGATAGTTAGCATTGTCCTGTCCCATGGCCACAAAGTGAATCCATAAACTTATCTTGTAATGTGTGCTCTTAGCCAAAAAGGCATTCTGGTTAGAAAATGTCATCAAATTCAGGAAAAAAAAATACGGCCCTGATCTTAGAAAAATGATGCAAATTGGTGCTACTGATGGTGACCAATACTCTCATCTTTTTAAGTGTCAGTCAGTATTACATTCAGGGCCTTCCTCCCTTTTTCAGATATGGCAGCCAGGAGAGATGACCCAGGAAGAGAGAGCAGGGGAGGCAATACAAAAATTTCTTTTTTTTTACTTTTAAACATTTCAGAAGGATATTATTTCATAAAATATAAAGATTTTAGAATGTACTTCGCCTGATTGGAGCGGCAAAATGTGATGGGTCAAATTCTTTTGTTAACCTAGTTTTCATATTTTAAGTGTTAGGATGATCTCTTCAGTACCTTTAGTTTAATGCCTTATGATGAAGATGATTCATAAAGGTCTATTAGTAATGATACGTAAGTAGAGTAATTTTATTTTTTAAAAGATCTTTAATTATTCATTAGAGAGAGAGAGAACAAGAGTACAAGCAGGGGGAGGGGTAGAGGGAGAGGGAGAAGCGGACTCCCCGCTGAGCAGGGAGCCCGACGTGGGGCTCCATCCCAGGACCCTGGGATCATGACCTGAGCCAAAGGCAGATGCTTAACTGACTGAGCCACCCAGGCACCCCCATAAGTAGAATAATTTTAAAGGTACATTTTAAAAAAGACATTCTAATAAAATTTTGATCAAGGGGCACTGTGTGTTATATGCTACTGATGAATCACTGAACATTACATCTGAAACTAATGATGTACTCTATGTTGGCTAATTGAATTTAAATTAAAAAAAGAAAGTAATTATTGACAAAAAATGTTTGATCAAGGGGAGAAGGGATTCGTGTTTTACTAATTCTGCTTTGTCATTGAAGAAACTGAGGCACCAAAAAGTCATCTGCTAAAGGTGACACCCTGAGTCAGGGAGCAGATGAAAGATGACAACACAGAAAGCAAGAGTATGGACTGAATCATGTACTTGCATAAGCAGACCAAGTCATCCAGATATGTATTTTCAGGTTTTCTATAAAACATCAGAGACTTTAACATGGAGAAAGGACAAAAATAGATAGGACCGGAGCACAAAGAAATTCCTCATAGCAACAGGATGAGGTTATTCTTCAATGCTGAAGTCCCTCTTGCTCAGGGGTGGAGGTTTGATGCAGAACTGGACATGTGACATGATGTAGCTCCTCCCCGCACAGCTGGTTTCTGGCACACGGGGTCGAGTGTTTCTGCATTATAGGATGGAACTCAGGAGTCCAACTTCGTTAAACAAAATATGGGTTCAAATCATAAAAGAGACAGAAAGTGTCCTAAACAAAGGTTTTTGAGCCTGAGGGATGGACGGCTCTACTCTAAGTCAGAACAGATTTTTAGTGATGCTAGATCCGTGCCAGGAAAGGAATCTCAAAGAGCCTTACTTTCTTCTGCAGGCATAGGAAGCACAAGAACACGGCCTGCGCTGTGCTAACCACACAGGGCAGAGAATGGATTCTAATCCTCGTTCGTGATCTACAATGTTTTGGTCATGACATCGCAGGTAAACTCATTCACCTACCTGGCCTACGGTTTTATCGTCCTTAAAATAAGATGGTTGGGCCAGATAGCCTTGAATTCCTTCCAGATATAGTTTTCCAGGAGTCTCTGGCCATGAATTTAAGGAATGAGTCAATTATTTTTGTTGGATAAACAACTGGTTTACTGATTTCCCATCTCCTCCCATACTCTCATTGACTGACTGTTTGACTGTCCCCAATTCTTTATCATTATAGTATATGTGAAGCTTTGGTTTACAAGAGCATGTAAGTGACTACTTAGGTCAATTACTTGGATTGTGTACGTTCCTAAATAGTACAAGTGTATCTCAGATATTGCAGGTTTGGTTCCAGACCTCCACAATAAAGCAAATATATAAAACAAGTCAAATGAACTTTTGGTTCCCCAGTGCATATAAGTGTTATTTTTACACTACACTGTAGTCTACTAAGGGTGTAATAGCATTATGTCTATTAATTTAAAAATTCCTTATTGCTAGAAAATGCTAACCATCATCTAAACTTGCAGCAAGCCATAATCTTTTTGCTGGTGGGGGGTCTGTCCCTTGGTGTTGACGGCTGATCAGGGTGGTGGTTGCTTAAAGGTGGGGGTGGCTGTGGCAATTTCTTAAAATAAGACAACAATGAAGTTTGCCATATCAACTAATTCTTCCTTTTACTTAAACTCCTAATAGCCACTGTAGAGGTATCAATTGCCCTAATTTCAATATTGCTCTGTCTCAGGGAACAGGGGTCCCAAGGAGAGGGAGAGAGACAGAGGAACGGCTGGTTGATAGAAAAATAGGAACACACACAACATTTATCGATTATGTTTGCTGTCTCATATGGGCGTAGTTCCTGGTGCCCCCCAAACCATCACAATAGTAACATCAAAGATCGCTGATCACAGATTGCTGAAACAAATACAGCAATAATGAAAAAGTTTGAAATATTGCAGGAATTACCAAACTGTGACACCGAGACATGAAGTGAACAAATGCAGTTGGAAAAATGGTGCTTGGTAGACTTGTTTGATGCAGGGTCGCCACAAACCTTCAATTTGTAAAAAAACACATTATCTGCAATGCACAGTAAAGTGAAGCACAATAAAATGAGGTATGCCTTTAGTCCCTGGGGACCTTAGAGGTTTCATACATCTTTCCAGATATATAACTTACTGGATTCATTCTTAGAGGAGAATGATCGCTAGAAAGAAGTTTTAAAATGTAACAGGTTACAGTGAGAATTTTGCACCTACAAAAATGCAACAGAGTTACAATTCCTCGTAGGGAAGCGGGTAACTTTTTGTCCCAACACAGAAAATGTTACAGTTATTTAGAATCTACTTGATTGATTGACACTTCCAGTATCATAAAGAGGATACATGATGTCACTTCACAAAGCCCCCTTTAAAAGCTGGGCAATTATTATATAATAAACTAGGGCTGAGAAGAAATGGAAAGTATGTACAAAGGCTTTTCAGCTTGGCTCAGCATTTACTTAGTGAGCAAGGTTTCATGAGAAATCTGGTGCTTGTATTGGAATGGCTATAGCTAGGGTAGCAGTTGCAAAAACAGTAATGATCTATCTGTGACTCCTGTTAAGTGATGGATTCTGGAGATGGCTTTTCTTTAGAGAAAGCCTTAACATCCCAGGAAGTGCATGAAGGGGGGCTGGGGGAGCGGTGAAAATATTTTCCAGTATTGCACTTAAATGAGTCCATGCGAGTATTCCAGCTCCTGTTTGATTTTGTGTCCTCGCTGCCCACATGGCCGTCACGATGGAGTGCGAGCAACATTAGCATCTGGCTGTTTGGTCATCTATGAAGAGGGAGTTATTTTCACTCTCCCCGAAGGACATTCTAGGTGGGGATCTGTGTATGGTTTTCTTCTTTTCATACTCTGTCTATGGTATCTATCTCAATTGCATGCATGGTTATACATTTAAATGGATATTCAACTCTTGGCAGCCCAGCACACCTGGCATGTCCCAGGGACCCACAGGAGGAGAAAATCATGCCTTAACTCCCCTCCCAAACCCTCCCGAGAGGCTCCCTACAATTAGCATGTTCAGTGCCAGCCCTCTATCCCTCTCTATTCTCTTGTCCAAATTTGTTTCTTTTGATAGTGCTTTTTACCATCTGGTGCTTCCTTATGTGGTTTATTTGTTCATGGTCTGACAGACTATGTACGTGATGGATTGTAAGTTTCCTGAGGGCAGGGGCTCTTTCTGTCTTGGTGACAAGCACTTCGAAATTTCTTGGCAAAAAGCTGTACATGGGTTGGTGTGGATGATGGTCTGAGTCATCCTTCCTTTTTCATTCTTCCCCTCTTTCCTTGTTTTTACAGCACTAATTATGTGCCAGATTATGTGAGATAATAAAGATGAGCAGGGCACAGTCTGCTCTCAGTGGGCACTTAGATTAGAAAGAGAAACACTGCTGAAGCAAGAAGGGCAACAAAATGGGCACCAAGAACAGATATTTGCTGGGGCGCCAGGATGGCTCAGTTGGTTGAGTGTCCAACTCTTGATTTTGGCTTAGGTCATGATCTCAGGGTCATGAGATCAGGCCCCATTTCAGGCTCCATGCTCAGTGGGGAGTCTGCTTGAAAGTCTCTCTCTGCTCCTTTCCCCACTCGTGTACACGCTCTCTCAAATAAAAATAAGTAAATCTTAAAAAAAAAACAAAAAACAAAAAACCCAGGTATTTGTAGATGAGGGAGTGAAAATGTTGAGAATCCTTCAAATAATTCCTCTTTTTAAAAAAATTTTTTCTTTAAATTCAATTGAGTTAACATATAGTGTATTATTAGTTTCAGGGGTAGGATTAAGTGATTCATCAGTTGCATATAACACCCGTTCTCATTCCCTTACGTGTCCTCTTTAATACCCATCACCCATTTACCCTATCCCCCGCCCCCAGCTTTGTTTTCCTATAGTTAAGAGTCTCTTATGGTTTGTCTCCCTCTCTGATTCCATCTTATTTTATTTTTCCTTCCCTTTCTCCATGAACAATTCCTCTTTCAGCAAGTAAACCCATACAGGTAATATTATGATCTCTACATGGACCAATATGCTACAGTATCAATTTGTTGGACATTTGAACCTCAGTCAAATAAATGCAATTATTTTTTATTTTACTTAAAAACCATTTATAGCCATGAAAACAGAAATAAGTCTTTATGCCTCACGAAACTCCAAGAACATCACAGACTCTATATTATTTGTCTTCATGGTCTCCTTGAGAGAGGAGAGGCAGAAAATTGAGGCACAAAAAAGATTAGTGTTTTCCCATGGCTTCATGTGTGAGTCAGTTGTGAGACCAGGCCCTGTTCTATTTATTCTCGTTGAAATATCATTCGATTTTTTCATACTGCTTTTCTCTCCCATAAAAGCCTTCTGAGATAATGAGAGCCACTTTTCTACAGAGCCACTGCTCAGGAATAGGCCCAGAGCTGCTTTCGACCATTTATCCAACACCAAACCAAAAGGTCAATTTGCTTAAAGGACTCAGTCTCAGCGTGGATGCAGGAAGGCATGAAAGCCTGCTAACGGCTCTTTCATTTTTAAATCAGGCATTCTAGAATTGTATAAGCATGACCTTAAAACTTGAAAATGGGTTTCTGCCAAAAGATCTTTGCGGAGGTATTTTATGTTCTTGGAACAGTGGTAGACATCGTGGCTCTATATTATGAGCTTTTTAATACCTTCTAAGTCAGAAGGTACGCAGCCACTTTTGTAATTTTTTTAAAGACTTATTTGTTTTAGAGAGAGAGAGAGATTGAGAGAGAGAGAGAGTGCAGACACGAGTGGGAGGGGCAGAGGGAGAAGGAGAGAGAATCCCAAGCGGACTCCATGCCGAGCATGCAGCCAAACGCAGAGCTTGATCTCACAACCCTGAGATCATGACCCGAGCTAAAACCAAGAGTTGGCCGCTTAACTAACTGTGCCACCCAGGTGCCCCCACTTTTATAATTTTTAAAAAAGGGGTAATGATATGTAATTACCTAATTACTTCTTCAAGATGTGTGGTTTCTTTTTTTTTTTTTAAAGATTTTATTTATTTATTTGAGAAAGAGAGAGTACAAGGAGAGGAGGGGCAGAGGCAGAGGGAGAAGCAGACTCTCTGCTGAGCAGGGAGCCCGATGTGGGACTCGATCCCGGGACCCTGAGATCATGACCTGAGCCGAAGGCAGATGCTTAACCGACTGAGCCACCCAGGCGCCCCTTAAGATGTGTTTTTAAGTAAGGTATACAAAGTCCAAAATCAAAATGAGAAGAGAAAAAGAACTCATATTCTCTTTAAACCTCTTCTTTAACTACGTACAAACCACAGGGTGCTTATGAATTTGCTTGTGACAAGGATGGAGTCTTACCTTTGAAGTCTTCTTCTTCCTCTTCTCTTTGTTTAGTCTTTGGCCTTTCTTTTTAACGGCACATCATCCTTCAAACCTATTTAAGAAAAGAAAAAATCTCTGCAGAATGTGATACAGATAAAAATCAAAATTTCATAAGCCATTCTTATGACCGGTGAAAAGTCATTTTAATGTTGACAAAAACATTGACAAAGGACTTCTTGCTGAAGAGCAGGGAGATATTTGTTTTTAACAAAAGTACACATATTTCATAACTTTTTAATGGTCTCTCAGGAGACTTTATAGGGTAAATGAGACAACATAAATGAATGGGCTTTGTAAACTACAACACACTATGCGAATGCTATTCTTATTTTGATATAATCATATTCTGCACAGTCAGTAATACAATTAGACTAATACATTTGTATTTTAAAAATTCTAAATAAAAAGTTTATTTGCTCCCTAGATACTCCAGAACTGATCTATTTGGTGCCTGTTCCATTATGTTGTAAAATAAATTAATCTTATAGCCATTGTATTTTCTGATCTATTTACATGCATTTTAGACTTACTAAGGTTCTTTAGATGATTTACTCATTGGGTTGATTTTTTTACTCCTGTATCCATTTCTTCCTATCGTGATCATTTTACTTTCCATCTGCCTAAGAAAAGCAGGTGCCCATGCAAGATTTTATTAAAACCCCACTGCTGGTTATAGAGCTCCTGGTTTCCTACATCACTCTACTCATGTGAAATAAAAGAATAGCTGGGCGATATTTTTCAAGAGGTCACTAAAAATTCTTGCTGACGATCAGTTCCCCATCCATTTGGAAGAAAACCTCAAAGACTTGAGGTGAGCAAGCCCACTTGAGGCCTGACAGACTGTTTTCGGTATTTTCCAGTTTCAGTCTATATGAGCCATAGTCAAACCTTCTTCAAGACTCATTTCCTTGCCCTAAAATTTTATTTTGCTGGTGGTATGTGAGCAGATTTGGGGGGAGGGGGAGCCAATTATATTAGGATCCTGGATCTGGATAAGCGAAAGAAAAACAAGTCTCCCCCCAACGCCCATCTGTGCCTCTCTCTCAGTTAAATGTCCCTTCTGTTTGTTTGTCTCCTTGCCCCTTTTCTCTGAAGGAAATGATTCCACACATGCCCTTCACCAAAGGCGGGCCTGGTCTGGAGCCCGGGGATCTCTCCAACGTGCTGAAAACATTTCTGCTACAGAGCCAGGAACCAATTAAGTAAACATCAGCAGTCTAACTCCAGCTCTGTTTTCTTGGAGGTCCTCAGCTTTGCTCTGACCCCCTCCCAACGCCTCTTTCTCACAACACAAAGAAGTAGGTCCTGAGATTATATCAAAGCACTCACATATCTTTGAATATGGCAAAGGAATGGGGAGGGCAAAAGGGGGGGGGGGTTAAACTCAGCTTGGAAAACAAATCAAACCAGCTTTGCAGACTGCAAATACGTATATTTGACTCTTGCCTCATACATAACTTTTCTTGGATCCCGGGAAAGAAACTCTTAAGTTTGCCCTGTATACCTCCCCAATTCTTACGTAACACAAACCACAAACCACCAAAGCATGGAGTTGGCTACCCCTAATTTGGATGTGTTCACGGTTTTTAATATGCATGATCTTTGTAGAGATTTGAGCGCCTATAATAAACGTGAATGAGTAAGGGGTGTGTGTGTGTGTGTGTGTGCGACAGACACAGAAAAACAGAACATGAATATGTGTGCGTGAGGAGAGAGGAAAGAGGAAGGGAGGAGCGGGAGAAGTGGAGAAAGACAAATGGAGCTCAGAAAACCTCGCCTGGGCTCCGCATGGCTTTACCTGCCCCCTCCGATCCCCCGACCCGTGGAGCAAGTGCAGCCAGCTAGCCGCAGATCTCTCGCCGGGGTCCCATCGCTGCCGCCGCTCCCGCCGCCCTGCGGAGCTCAGCCCGCGCGTGATTGACAGCTGGGCGGCCGCCGGAAGCGCCACGTGCGTCCGCGGGGCGCGCTCGGGCGGCGCGTGGGCGGGGCCCCGCCGGGCGCGTGCGCCAGCCCCGTTCCGGGCCTGGCCGCGCTGGGGGGGCGGGGAGGAAGCGGCTGGCAGTCCGCGTTGGGGGGGGGTGCCAGCTCTGTTCTTCTGCAGTCCTCGTGTCTGGTCCTGCCCCCCGGCCCC
>NC_058410.1:141874204-141875519 GCF_002201575.2 Neomonachus schauinslandi | reverse complement strand
GCCCCCCCCCCCCCCCCCCCGGTGTCTGGCCCAGCAGGTGCACCACACGGTATTTTTTAAGTGGAGAAGGCAGGCCGACCTGAGGTGTGCTTCTTGCACACACCCCCCCATTTGAGATACATTTGGGGTATGCAGAGGTGTCTCTGGACCCTGAGTTTTGTCCTTGATGAGGCACGCGAGGCGAGGAGCTCCGCTGGGCTGGCACAGCGCGGCCCTGCTGAAAGAACCTTCTGGCTTTGGCACCATTGGGCACTTTGAGTCCCTCACCTTGCCCCTGACCCCAACGTCAGGGACTTCCCATGGGCGCGATGGAAGAACGATGTAGAGTGTGAATTCAGTGATGATATTCAAGAAAAAAAACAACAACCCCCACACACAGATGCGTGAAAGCAAGAACACACTAGAAATCACCTGTGAAACGTCTCAGAAAATGTGTGTAGGTGTGGGCAGGTTAGCGTGTAAATACAGTGACCCCTGCTTCGGGAGACTCTGCAGACCCCTGGTAAGTGGCATTTAATGGAAATGATTGCTGAAATAGTTAATATTTGCCCAGCCATTCTACACATAGTATAACAACACCTCAGTTTACCTAGTGCTTACTATGTGCCTGGCAGGCACTGCTTTAGGCACATTAATATATCTATTAATTATAAGCATATTAAATCCTCACAGCAGCTCTGTGTGTGTGTAGGGGGTATTCTTTATTATCCCAATTTTACAGTTTACAAGGAGGCCGAGGTATAGGGAGAAGTGGCTTGCACCCACAAAGACACAGGCTCACAATGACTTGTCACAGGTCACACATCTCTTGCATGGGAGAGGAGGACTGGAATCTATAGATTTATCTCCTGGACGGGACTTAGGGTAAAAGGGATACTTTTCCTGAAAAACACGAAGAAGCAACTCCAGTTTTACTAAACGGGGGACAGACCAAAGCAAATGCTGAGCAAATGCTTCGAGGGGAAGGAACCACAGGGATGGCTGTGTGTTCTCGGTTCTTCTGGTTCTCAGCTCTTGCCCCAAGTTTCAACACTACTTTTCGACACCGTTGAAACCTGTAGGTCCTTGCGGGTCTTCAAAATGTACATCTTTAAGGAGTTTTGACACGTTGCTTGTTAGCTTGCTTTTCTCATATTCAGTGAGTGGACCTGATGAACATTTGTTGATCCTTGTGACATGGCTGTTGTGTTTTCATCCCTGAAAGACAGGAAGAATCAGCACACATGCAAAAAATCCAGGAGCTCTCAGTCACACTTCTACCTTTGGAAGTTAGGCTTTGGAAGGGCACGGCTGACCTCCTATTACCTCATTCTCC
>NC_058410.1:141770619-141874194 GCF_002201575.2 Neomonachus schauinslandi | reverse complement strand
GTTAGGCTTTGGAAGGGCACGGCTGACCTCCTATTACCTCATTCTCCTCATCTATAAAATGGTTATAGGAATATCTCCTTCATATGGTAGGAGAAGTAAATGAAATTCTATTTATAAAGCATTTATCACAATGTCTGGTACATAGTAAGTACTCAGTAAATTATAGCATTGATGATGCTGATAATGATGGTGGTGATGATTTAGCTGAATGTTTTGGGAGCTTATAAATATTTTCAGCTGGGAGTCTCAAGTCTTCTCAGTTCCCCAAGCATTCTCCATTTGCTTCATTTCCTCTTTCACCAGGTCTATTTTCAATGCATGCTATCTCTGGCCTCTCGGTGGATGTTTCTGATGAGGTGTCACGGGGGCTGGGGGGCTCGGGGGGATGTGCCTATCCAGGAGCCAGGGGGTAACACAGGCCTTCCAAGGTCCCGTAGCACATCTGCCTTTCATTCCTTCTGTCTGAAGTAACTTGAGATAAAGCAAATGGTTTACACATGTCAAGATGCCCTTAAATGTGAATTATCACTATTATCTTGCCTTTCTCAAGTCCATAGGTTTTATTTATTAGTTTTGCAAACCTTAGGGAACAAAGATGATCATTTTGAAGCAACTAAGTTTTCATTTAGAATATACTCACAATTTCCCTGGGTTATGTTACATAAAAACATTTACCAGTGAATGTCTTATTAATTCATTATTCAACACACATTTATGGAATGGCTGCCAATCAGAGCACAGAGGGTGAGATGCAGACAGAAGTGTTATGGAAAGTCACAGAGAAGAGGGGTCAGGAGAGGTCGTCGATGCTCGAGTTGTTTTCCAGAAGGGATGCTATGATTAGACCTTAACCTGCCTATGTAGATATTTCCTGATTCCATCCTAAGTTCATTTCTCATCACACTGAATGTATTTGGTGTTCTGTAAACATAGCTTGCACATTCTTCCTTCCCTTTATTTCCTTTGGTGGTTCTTTGTGCTTCTTTCTCCATATCTGTGACCCCAAGTGCTGCTCATTCGTCAAGTCCAAATCTTTTCAATGAAGCCTTCTTTGATATACTTGAATAGAGGTCATTGTTCTTTATTTTGAACCCATGCAGCATCTTGTCTTATCTGTCTTATGGTACCACCACTTTTTTTTTTTGGCCTTCTATTGGCATTATTTATGTATTTGTTTGCTTTCCAGGCTTGTAAACATCGTGAAGGAAGGATCTACCCACAATTTGCTTTGAATTCTGCACAATGACTAGTACATCACTTGGTATAAAGTAAGTACTTGTTTTTGGTAAATGAATACATCAGTGAATGAAGGATGTGGATCTGGGGATAAGCCTTGCCAGGTGAATGAGATTGGGATAAAAGGAGGAGAGAAGAGAGTATTATGTCAGAGTTAGGGAATGAAAAGCCCGAGATTCAGCCTGCAGTCTCAGTTCTCAGATTTGTCCCCAGAATCCAGGATCTCCAAGTGGAGGAGAGGACAGTGATGGAGAAGGGGCTGCATATAATTTGTTCACTCACAGATGAGAGGCAGGACTCGTGGGGAGTGGCCTCCCTTGCTCCCGGGGTGACTGCAGCCTGGCTGAGGCCGAAGTGTTCCATACCAAGCAGTAGCTTGTGATTAGTATGCTCCTTGTGTTCCCGGACAGAACAGATGTCTGTCTGCTTTTTTCTGTTTAATGATGATGGCAGGTTCCCAATGATCAAGATCCAATTTCACATTTTCTGAGATGCCGTGGCTGAGAAATCCTGTTTAGCCCAGTTCTGAGGCCCAGCCTCCTTTGCAGGAATCTTTGCTTTGCAGATTCAGAGGGACTGAGGGTGCAGTGGGCGGGAGTGGTCTCAGCCTTGCTCAGGTGGAGCAGGTGATTGGAGGGCATTCCAGGCATGGTCTCTACCTAAGTATATTTGCTTTTCTGCATTCCTTTTCCCCTAACAATAGGTAACACTAGGGCTTTTGTGGGTCCTGTAAGCCAATTGGTTCAAGAGAATATTTGGTATTTGAAATAATTTCTTTGATAAGTTTATCTTTGGAGGGAGACAATATATTAGCTGCTACTCTAGTGATTAGTGAAAGAGTCAATTCGATCATTTCTGGTAACAGGTTGATTTTAGGGGTGGAGAAGGAATACCATAGGGCTGGACTAGAAATATGGGTTCAGAATCTGAAAAGCTGCCCCAAGATCTCAGCAGTGTATTTCCATAGTGTTTTTTTTTTTTTTTCTGTGTTCCCTCCCAGAGTTGTATTGAGATATAATTGACATGCACTATTGTGTAAGTTTAAGGTATACAACACGTTGATTTGTACACTTACATCTTGCAAAATGATTACCCCCAGAGCATTAGTTAATACTTCCATCACTTCATGTAATTACCATTCCTTTTTCTGGTGAGAACATTTTAGTTCTACTCTCAGCAACTTTCAGTATATGTATACAATGTAATACAGTATTATTAAACAATAAGCATCATGCTGTACATTGGATCCCAGAATTTACTCATCTGATCACTGGAAGTTTTTGACTTTTGACCAACATCTCCTCATTCCACCCACACCGCCCCCCCCGCCCCCTCCCCCCGCCTCCCCAGCCCCTTGTGCTAGTTATATTGAGATTCACAGATACATAGATCCTGTCCCCCAGAGGTTTCTAATCTAATCTGGCCTTGGAAATAAATCATGTACATAAATAATTATGATACAAGTATCCCAGGAGAGAAACAGATAAGCTGCTGTGGGAGTTGAAAGAATTAAGAAATTACTTCTGATTTGGGGATAAATGAAGGACATCTTAGATTGGAGGCTTTGAAAGGCTTTGAAAAAAGTGTGTCCAATGACCTGGATCTTAAAATACAAGGGAAATTTTTAAACTTGTGACTACAAGGAGGAAATCCAGAGATGGGCCTGGAAAAATGCCCAGTGTGGAGCCCTGTAGCTCTAGAAACCGACACATTTTTACTTCTGGGTTATTACTTTTTTCATTCTGTTTCTTCTCTACCCCCCCCCCCCCAATTAGATTTGAACCTTTTAAGTATTTCTAATTCTTCTTCCTGGTAGCTGCCTTCTGAGGCTTTATGTTCTTCATGAAAATAGAGACAGTAGTGTCAAGATTTAATCTTGAGTCAAGGCTAATGTTTGGAGGGAAAATGTTTTGGAACCAGTTGATATGGTGTGAGAATGGGCAGGAGCGGGTGTCTGTGTGTGTGTGTGTGTGCATGCGTGATATACACATATTAAACACAAGGATTAAAGGTTTTAAATACGGGGATTGATTTCATGTATGTTTTGTGGTCACTACAGAGAGGTCACCATTACTCTGGCTTCAATGTCAAGGATGTGGTTATTATTTGAGATGGAAACTAATAGATAGGTAGGTAGGCAGATGGATAGATTAAGCATAGCACATCAAAAGGAATGAGCTCTTGCCATTTGCAACGACGTGGTTGGAACTGGAGGGTGTTATGCTGAGCGAAATAAGTCAAACAGAGAAAGACATGTATCATATGACCTCACTGATATGAGGAATTCTTAATCGCAGGAAACAAACTGAAGGTTGCTGGAGTGGGGGGTGGGGTGGGAGGGATGGGGTGACTGGGTGATAGACACTGGGGAGGGTATGTGCTCTGGTAAGCGCTGTGAAGTGTGCAAGACTGTTGAATCTCAGATCTGTACCTCTGAAACAAATAATGCAATATATGTTAAGAAAAAAAAAAAAGAAGAAGAAGAAGAAGGTAGCAGGAGAGGAAGAATGAAGGGGGGGAAATCGGAGGGGTAGACGAACCATGAGAGACGATGGACTCTGAAAAACAAACGGAGGGTTCTAGAGGGGAGGGGGGTGGGAGGATGGGTTAGCCTGGTGGTGGGTATTGAGGAGGGCACATTCTGCATGGAGCACTGGGTGTTATGCACAAACAATGAATCATGGAACACTACATCTAAAACTAATGATGTAATGTAGGGGATTAACATAACAATAAAAAAAAAGATTAAGCATAGCAGCATGTGGATATGGATATGTAGAAGACGCTTTGTAAGTAGGACCCTGCTTTGTAAGTAGGTTGTTTCTCAAAAAAGCTAAAACCCATTCAGTTACCTTCTTGGTAGGTCATGGCTATACAACTCACCATTGCTTAGTGGATGGAAGAAGAGTGTTGACTCCCTTCATTCTAAAACTTTGTGAACCAGGCCACCTTCTGGTTTATTATGAAGGAAGCCTGGGCTGGGTACACATTTCTCAGGTTCACTCTTACAGCCTTAGGAAGTTTCTAAAATCATTTCAGACTTAGGTGTTCAGTTTTGAACCCTAAGAAAAGCTGGCAGGACCTGAGCTTACTTATAAGAAATTGGTTCATGTTAAAAGTTGCTGGTGATCCATAAAATGATGCCTGGTTGGCATCATGCCTGCTGGAAGGCATTTTTTGTGACAGGACACAAAATTGGCTGACATGTAGGAATACTCTGACTTCAGGGGCTCTAGGGAAGATCATTGCTCAAAAAAGTCTTTCTCCAACTTCTACCTAATTTCAGAAATATTCCAAAGTATCCTCCTTCTAGTGTGTAGCTTTTTTTCCCATCAAATTCTCCAAGAGTGGTTGATAGTTCTTTGTATCTGTTAGTCAAGAAAGGGCCTGAGAGCATTGAAGGGAATGGCCACAAAGTCGATAGGACCAGAGAAGAAATTTTGGGTTAAAAGTAGACAACTCCCCCACCTTTTTTGTGGCAAATCTAATTGTATCAGTATCAATAATAGCATATTTACTACTTTACGTTGCTAATGGTATAGCTCGAAATACTTGATAATGTCCCTACCTTTTGGGGATCCAGTAACTAAAGATTTCTTGCATTCTAAGTTCTGTCTTTTTTTTTTTTTTTAAAGATTGTATTTATTTATTTGAGAGAGAGAATGAGATAGAGAGCATGAGAGGGGGGAGGCTCAGAGGGAGAAGCAGACTCCCCGCTGAGCAGGGAGCCCAACGCGGGGCTCGATCCCATGACCTTGAGATCATGACCTGAGCCAAAACCAAGAGGTGTATGCTTGAGCCACCCAAACACTCCTCAAATCTCTAAATTTCTAGGAACTATTCCTTTGTTAAAAGTCAGATTCTCAGTTATGTTATTAAATTAATTACCCCCAAATGAAAACTTGTTCATATAGTGCATCACAGTTTGTAAACTGATTTTTTAAAAATATTTTATTTATTTATTTAATTGACAGAGAGAGAAAGACAGCGTGAGGGGGAACACAAGTAGGGGGAGTGGGAGAGGGAGAAGCAGGCTTCCGGCTGAGCAGGGAGCCTGATGCGGGGCTCGATCCCAGGACCCCAGGATCATGACCTGAGCCGAAGGCAGTCGCTTAACCGACTGAGCCACCCAGGTGCCCCCTAAGTTCTGTCTTAAAGTATTGACCTGACAGTCTTGAGTTCTTGGAGGAGGAATGAAATGTATGCTATAGCTTCTTTTTCTCAGCTCATCTGGGCTCCAGCTTTGCTGGCTGCATACACATGCCTTAAAAAAGTCCATCTAACAAAATGGCAGACCTTGTATAAGTAGCTTCTCTAAATTCTGGAGGAATCAATGCCAAAGAATTCCTCTGCTTTAATTGCTTCTGTGGAGACAAATCTTATGCATAAGCTGGGTGTTATTCAGCAGGTGTCCAAATACCTGGATAGAATACTTTGTCCTCCAAAATATTCAGACAATGAACATATAAAACCTATTTCATAATAAATAGAAATTTAATTAGATTTTGGAAGAAGAGTTGAGAGACATGAATGTTAAAGTTTAATGGGGACACATTTTTAAAAGGAGGTGATCAATGATGCCTAGAGGGACATCTGCAAGATTTCATCACTAGAGACGAAACCTTACCTAAGAGCCACGAAGCCTGATTCGTAAGCTAGTTCTATTTCCACTGCTTCCTGGTGTGGTGTCTGATTTATTTGTGTCACACCGAAGAAGGAGGGGGTGTCATTAGTCATCTTTTCCCCAAGGTCCACTGAAACTTGTTGTAATAAAAACAGTACAGGAGAGTTATGTGTCACTGTTATGATGCCCGTATGACAACCAAGACCGTAATGGGGAAATGGAACTTTGAGGAAATATTTCCTCTATCTAGAAGGAGCAAATTTGAAGAGCAGTTTGATTTGCACAAGTTAGAAACAGTGCTGTTCACTTGGCTTGTCAGAAATAATGAATGTGGATACATAATGTAGTCTAGGTTGGGTCCTCTGGTTTCACAGGCCCAAAACTTGGACACTGTATTTTGGAGTTAGAGAAGAGAGGTTATTGTGATTTTTTTTTTTTTTTTATGCTTTGAAATTCTGTCAACTTAGTTTACCCAGTCCTGAGGAATTAGTTCAGCTGCCATCCCACCTTTTGCCAGATGGCTCAGCACATGGCCTAAAGGCCATATCTTTGGGTGTATGTAAATAGTCCTACAGTTGCTTAGTCAAATATGAGTCAAAGTAATATTGCTGTATGCTGTCTAGAACTTTAGAGAATGTTAGAGTCCTGTCCTCCTTCCTTCCTAATCAAGGTGTCCTTAAGTGGTGGCCTCTAGAAACCCATCTAACTCCAAGATTCATCCCTTTAGACCCAAGATTCTGTGCTCTTTAACGTCTTCTCGTTAAACCTCCTTTATTCTCTGTTCTAATTATTTCCTCCCTTGCACTAACATTTTCCTTTCTAGGTGTTCTTTTGTTGCATCTATTCTTCCCACCTGTTATCCTTCTTCCTTCTGCTATCCTTATATTTGAGAATAGCTTAATTAAATTCAAAAGCACTTATTAAAACCAGTATTTATAATACATTTATGTATATTTTGTGGGAAGATATGAAAGGATTAAAGATGCAATCTCTAGCTCATCCTTTAAGATCAGAGCTATCTACATCACCTTTCTAAAGCAATGGATGGCCCACTGTAGGTGTGGGACTGAGATACGAATCCTAACAAAGTGCCTTAAATCCTACAGACACTCAATATGCCTGTTGAATGAGAGAAAGTCAGGCTGGGTTTAAAGTCAGGAACAGACCACCGTAAAATGACCATGTTCATTAGTGGTGAAGGCTTAATATGGAAAAACATTTTGCAACTTTTTGTAAGTTTCCATCAGGCCTTCTGCCCACCCTATGCTCTGGTCACACCAAGTTAATTACACAAACTTGCTTGCACACTATCTTGGGCTCGTCCATCATTACCCCTTACCATTTGGTGAAATTATAGTCATTGTTCCTGGCCCAACTGAAAGGTCACCTCATATGGGAGACATTCTCTAAACTGCTCCAACTACCACACTGTAAGGGTGTGTGGATAATTCCTCCAATTCTGTCCACGTGTCCCTCCATCCTGCCCCACTCTTGGGCTGAAGAGGCCAGATCAAGCTTTCAAAATCTTCCTCAAAATAGCTCAATACATGACTGTATTGAGCAGGTACCATGTAGGATGCAAGGTGGGAAAATACAAAAAGAAATAAATCATGACCCTGAACTCAAGAGCTCATAGTCTAGTATGCAAATCCATACCTGTACCTAAAACAATACAGAGTGGTAAGGGTTATAATAGAATCAGGGTTTACGCTTGATAACTTCTTTAAGTATTCCCAACTGGAGAATCATTAGTTTGAGACAATAGATTACTTGTGAAAAACTACAACTACAGATTGTATTTAGAAATCCCCAAACATGAGAAGGGTGTATAGTTTGAAAGTGTCCAGTAAGCAACTGACCCCATAATGTGTCTCCTGTAAAATGACCATGCCTTACCCTCATCAACAGCCTTGCTCTCTGGCCAGCTTCCTCTGGAGAGAGACAGAGGCTGTGGCTTGCTATTGATGGGGAAGAGGGAGGGCTGACGGGGGTGGGGTGGGGTGGGTGTGGTGGGGGAGCAGGCTGCAGATTCTCATGCCTATGAATTCCTACTTCATAGTATTGGGGTTTTGAGGATAGACGGCTTGGATGAAGAAGGGAAGGCATAGGGAAGGAAGATACATCCTGTCCTGTTGGGCCCATCTTAAATTCCAAGGATGCTCAGTCAAGAGCTTGACAATAGTAAGAGCCCCAATCAGGCAATTATGCAATATCTAATGTTCCTAAGCTATTGTACTTGTATTAATTCTACCGTCCTGGAACAGGAAATGTGCTTGAAATATTGGAAGTAATTTAAGCTAAATAATTTTACAGTGAATCTGTTTTCTGCCAAAGAGGAAGCTCAGGTCAGTGGCCAAACCAACTCTTGGAAGGGAACTTAGGGGCAACTGAGGGGATCAGATTTTAACCTTCAAAGCATCAGGTTCCTACTCGGAGTTGAGCGAAGGAGACTCAGGGGGCTGGCCAAATGGTCAGCCCTGGAGCTACCCCAAGAATTACCTTTTCTGGAAGGGTGTGAGCAGATAGTTCTCATAAGGAGGTACAGGGACCAATAAACATGGTAAAAAATATTGACTGGCCCACCTTAATTGACCTTATTTCCGGATAAGATCACACTCACAGGTACTGGGGGTTAGGACTCCAGCACATCTTTTTCAGGAGCACATTTGAAGCCATATCAGGGAGTATGGGATCCTGTCATTGTTTTTCGAAAATGAAATTGTCAACAGTTATACACTATTCCATTTTACAGATGTAATGAATTAAAATATCCATCCAAGTGAAAAAATTTAAATGATTATACTCAGTTTGGTAAAGATTTAGAGAAATGTGCGTATTTTTATTTTTATACAGATAGCGTGTCTGATACTGGATACAATTCTCCTTGGCTGAGTAATCTTACCTCCACTCAGAGGTGTGGCTTGAGGACCAGACTGGGAGCCGAGGTACCCTCTGTTGGGACGAGTGAAGGCTCATTTTGCAAACCAGTCAGGCCCGAGTCTCTGACATCTGTATGGGAGTTTTACAGTCTTTGGAATAGAAAAGAGAGGTAAAGCTATCCAAATAGTAAGCAAGTAGTAAGTCACCCCTGTCCATTCCCACACCAGCCTCAGAGCCCCTAGGCCTGAAGATGATTCCTTTTGTAGGCACTACCAGCCCCGGGCAACTCCTCTGTATGTTCCTTGCCTACGCCTTTCCTGTGCTCTGAGTCCAGGCCGACAGCTGCTTTGTCACTGGGTGTTACAAACGGACTGACCTTTGGAGGCCTGCTTGAACCAGGTGAGAAGCAGGTATGCAAGGTATGCAGGTGGACCTTCCAACATTAGCTTGTGCATTCCTCAAGGGTCAGGCCTGTGCTGTGCTCATTTTTAAAGGCTCAGCATGAGGATGATCTACATGTTAGTGGAACTAATCAGAAACTTCTGTGTTGGCCTTTCTGGAATATATTCCTGGGAGATTCCTAGTTAACAGACAGCTCATCTAGAAACCACTGGAAGGGGCCACGCAGGGTTCCTTTTACCTAGCCAGTGCTCCCTCCCTCCTCACTGCCTGCCACACTCTGTGGCTTTCTGTCTTTCTGTTGTGTGTTCTGACCCCCAGGGTCTATGGCATCCTTAAAACAAGCAAATGGCCACCTGACCCCATATCCAAGCTGGGCCAGCCCTAGAAGTGGTGGGCAGCCTCCAGCAATCAGTGCAAGCTCTCCCCAGGGGAGCTCACCAGAATTCTGGCAGCCTGGGTGGGGGGAGTATACCAAAACTGCTCTGTTCGCTTTTCTGGAAGGAAATGGCATGGGCAGTTCTGCTGGGGAAATGCTCAGTTTTTGAGCAGGGGCTTGTGTGGAGTTGTGGAGACACTAGATTGCTCTGGAAAGTCTTTCCTTCCTTTTTGTTTCCTGTGCCACTCAGGACCTTTCTTAGGCTCTTGTGTTTGCCTTGGTGGGAAAGACAGCCCAACCCAGACTCTGCTCTCTGGAGCCACCCGCGTGGAGTATCCTGGTACCAATGCTGGTGAGAGGAGTGCAGCTGAGCTCTTGGGATTGTTGCTGCTCTGTTAACAACTGAAAGAGAAACAGTTTCAAGTGGGAGATGAGAATGGTAACAGAAAACCTATTTCTTTTCATTTCCCCAGCAGGTATAGATTCTGAGCAAAATTGCGAAAGCCCTCCCCAATTTGGAAGAATAACATTTTGGTAACATGTTGGAATAGATAGAGCCTCTTGATTAATAAACGTGATTGGGACACAAAAAGCACAGAAAACTGGGATCACTCTTATTCTTCACCATAATCAGGTAGCAAAGCATCACTTCTTGGAGGGTTGAATGCTGAAACAGGAAGCTTCCGATTAGAGAGCATTCTTGCAGGTTTCCTGATTGTGCCCACTTGTGCGGAAGGATGTTAGAAAGGCTGCTCGGGCAGGGGAGAGATACCTGGGGTGACTCCAACCTTTGGTCTGGGCCCGGGCATTGTCTTAATGGTTTTCCAAGAGGGCAGTAACACAGTTTGAGAACCCCACTCTTCACAGCGTTTCTTTGAAATAGCCTCTTCCCTGTTATCAGACCACAAAACCACCTCTGCTCAGCACGAAGACTCATGCACACGCACACGTTTGGATGCATACACCTTTGCTTCAAGTGCTCTCTGCAGATATGCTGTGGTCATACTTGTGATGTTTATCCCACCAGGTGATAATCAGAAGCCAGTGGCAAACTATCGAGTGTTAATTCACCAGGTATCAGAAGCTATAGTTTATCTGCATTATCCCATTAATCCTTTATTTCCTCGCTAGGTAGCAACTATTAGTGTCCTTCCTTTACAGAGAAGGAAACAGAAGCTCAGAGAAGTTACATGATTGGCCTCAGTCCATGAAGCTAGCAAGGGACCGAGTGGAGATCGGAAGTCAGGTCTCTGGACCACTCCACCATATGTTGATGGAAGAGACACTCGAGGGTGTGAGGGGGTCGACCTCGCAGGGACTCTCCTGGGCTTCTCTGCTGGTGAGTCTGCCCTTAGAGATGCTCATCCGCATTAGGTGCCATTGCTTCTGCCCTAGAGACTTACAATTCCCCAAGTATGGGAGAAGGGGGTGAGGCTGTTGTGTGTTTTGGTTTATATTCTTGAGATCATCTTGTCTCATATTGGTCACCCCCTGCCCGCCTCTCTGGCAGTGGTAGGGATGAGCGGAATGAGGTTCTGTCACAGGTGAAAGCAGATTTGCTCATTTTCATTTACTCCCCCACCCCCTCACTCACATACTCATGAAATACATCTTTGAGCCCTTTTCTTCCTGTGTGTGACGCACAGCCTGGGAACGCTGTGGGGGAATTGGACAGACGGGAGTGGATGTGTGTTACTCATTGAACCTATCTGAAGACTCCCTCCTCCTGGCCTCAGGGTGACAATGCCAATCTCAAGAAAGAGATGAGAGTACTAAATGAGAGAATATATGAGAAAGTACTTCATCAGTTCTGAAGTGCTAAAGAAATAAAAACCATTGCTGTCATTTATATCTTAATGGGTTACCAAGATGGGACCTTGTCTCCGCTCCCAGGATGCCTGCCAACAATCAGCATCTGCTCTTCTTGCTGGTTGCTTACATTAGCTCTCCTGAAATTCAAACCCAAACCATATTTGAGTTCCTACTGTGCTCAAATGCGCAATCTCACTCAGTCTCTGAAAGTGCACTTAAGGAGGAAACAGTGTCCAGGACCCAGTTTTGCAAAAATGGCAACATTTTCTATATATTCATTATGTATCAAGGACACCTTTCCAAGGATAGCCCTTCCTCTGCCATTTTAAGACAACTTTATTCTTGTTAACAGTTATATAGTATTTCATTACATAATTCAGCATCCTATATTTACTCAGCCCCCTATTCATAGGCATGTGTATTGCTTCCAACTGTCCCCATTGCAAACAACGCTTTAATGAAAATCTTTGTACACATGTCAGTGTGGATTTGTGTCCGTATTTCTTTTAGATGAAAGTGAGATTGTGAGTTGGAGGAAATTTACATTTTATATTTTGTCAGATACTGTCAAATTGCATTCCAAAAAGGATGTACCAATTTATACTATCTCACACTGTATGTATGAATACTAGGTTGTACCAATTTATACTATTTCACACTGTATGTGTGAGTACTCCACATTCCTGCCAACACAGGATATTAACAATCTGTAAATACATTTGACAAACTTATGGACAAAATTCATATTTCATTATTTACTTTGTGTTCCTTTGTTAACAAGACTGTTCTTTGGCTTTTATATTTCTTCTGTAAATTGTTGCTATGTCTTTCAGCTATTTTTCTATGGATTGTTGATATTTTTCTTCACTAAGTTGTAGGAGGTCTTTATATCTTTTGGATGTTAAGATTTGTTTGTTGAGTATATTACAAGGGATTGCCTTTCTGTAGTGTTGAGTAAATCTCCTTTTACTCATGTTAAGGGTATTAATCTCCCCTTCCCTGAGAACCTCTTGGGGTCATAAAATTCCCTTCTTCTTTTGGCATGCCAGGTACAGAATCTTGGCACTGAATTTTTGAGAGGTATCTACCTATAGAATGATGCCATAGGAATATTGGAAAAAGCATAAACTTTAGACACAGGTAGTCTGATACTGAGTGTTGATTCTATCATCTGCCCTCTGGGTGACTTTGGGAGAGTTGCGTAACCTCTCTGAGCTTCTGCTTCTTTATTGTAAGATGGAATAGCTGTCTTCTCTGAGTACCGTATCTATCCCCAAATCCTGAAGATGTTTAGAAGTCTCTCTTCTAGGAGGTCTGTGGCATATAAAGGGTTTAAGAAGGATGGACCTTTTGGCAGTTAAGTTATATAGACCAGGGAGATCTGGGAACCCTGAACAGGGCTTCAGTCACTAACCTGGCAAAGTAGGTTTTTTATGGTTTTTAATTGAGAACTGATTAACACAGAAGAAAACTTAAGGATTTTTGATGAGTTTTGACAATTATATACACTTATGTAGTTACCACCCAAAATAAGATATGTAAAACTTCCATCCCCCTCAGCAAGTTCTCCATACCCTTTGTACTCTTGACAGCTTTCTGATTTCTATCACAGTGTATTCATTTTCCCTGTATTTGGCTTTCATATAAATGGAATCATATCATATATATGCATTTGTGCCTGGCTCCTTTCACTCAACATAATTTGAGAATCATTCATGCTATTTCATATATCAATAGATTGGTCCTTTTAATCACAGACCAGCATTCCATTACAGGGAGATACCACAATTTATTTATCCATTCTCCTGATAATGGACATTTGGGTTGTTTCCAGTTTGGGCTACTATGAGTAAGTATGCTACAAACATTCTCATACAAGTCTTTTGGTGGACATGTATTTTCATTTCTTTTGGGCACCAGAGTGGGCTGTTTGAGCCAAGTGTATGTTTAGCTCCATCAGAAACTTCCAAATAGGTTTTCCAAAGTGGTTGCACCGATTTTGCAATCCCACCAGCAACATAAGAGCATCCCAGGTGGTGTTTTGAGCTGTTTTGCTTTTACCCCTTCTAGTGGGTGTGAAGTGGTATCTCATTGAGGTTTGGCAAGTTGGAATTAATGTCTTAATTTTCAGTGGTGAGCTATCTGTCCATATCCGTGTACCTTTCTCTCTTTCCATGTGTGTTGGCTCTCCTGCGACATTTGAAATTCCATGAGGGCAGAGGCGCTGCCTAATGGACCTTCCCCAAATTCCTGACTACACCAAACACAAGGCAGGGGACAGAGTGGCTACTTGATTTCTTGTTGGTTGATTTCTTGCTGCTAAGAAAGGCGTGCAGACTGTTTTGTGAGGAGGACAGACGAGAAGGGCCGTCACCACCAAAAGCTTTCCAAATGCTTGCAACTTGTGTTGGTTTCCTTGGAGGCAGTTCTCAGATATCTTAGGAGAGACAGGCTCTGGTTTCTGTCTCCCCGCTCCTCATTCTCTCTCTCTCTGACAATGAGGTAATTAGTCAGGGCTTCTTGCAGCTACTGGATGTGGGTGGCACTTTGATGTGTCAGGGCTGTTCAGCAACAGCAAGTTCAAGAGGGCAGAGAAACAGGTGAGTTGGGGTCTCTTATTGGCCAGCTTCCCTTTTCTATCTCAATTGGCCTGCTCCCTGCATTTTAATTCTGATAGATGTCATGTAGTATCATGAAAATGGCTCTTTTTTGATTTTTAGAGTTTTTCGTCCTTTGACCTGAATATATTCCTATAAGAAAATGAAATAGATAAATGAAATTGTCTACAATGTTGAATTTTTTTTTCTTCCAAGAATTTGAAGAAAGATAGAAGTCTACTGATAAACTGAAAATTTTCTGAAGATAATCACAGATTGCATGATGATTTCTTTTGCTGTCTAAATGTTGTATCAGAGAATACTGTGAAGCTCTTTTCTTTGTTAGAAATCAGACTTTTTTGCCCCATGAGAGCAGTGGGGGGCCTGTATAGTGGAGAGCATTTCAGTCAGGACTCCAGTGCAGGCTTTGGCAAGACCTTGCACGAGTACTTGGGACAGGTGCAGACCTCCCAAATTTCATGGCTTGCTGTTGGAGGAGGTCATCAAGAAGAGGACGTGACCACGGGTTGACTGGATAGCTGGCCCAGGTTCCATAGCCCTCCCCTGCCCCTGAATGTACCTTCTACCCACCATTCCCACAGTGGGGACCATTTTCAAGGACACAGCCTTGAGAGTAAGGTGTTGCTGGGACCATCTGGACTGTATGTGTGTCTGTATAAACTTTTAAGGTTCTTGCAGGCAGATGGGGAGGTCTACTGATCTGGTGGCCATGGAGGACGTGCCTCGTGTGTAGGTTCCTTTGTGTATTAGAATCATCCCCACTACATCTGTATCTTTGGGGTAAATACCCAGTAGTGCAATTGCTGGGTCATAGGGTAGCTCTATTTTTAACTTTTTGAGGAACCTCCACACTGATTTCCAAAGTGGCTGTACCAACTTGCATTCCCACCAACAGTGTAAGAGGGTTCCCCTTTCTCCACAACCTCTCCAACATTTGTTGTTTCTTGCCTTGTCCGTTTTTGCCATTCCAACTGGTGTAAGGTGGTATCTCAGTGTGGTTTTGATTTGAATTTCCCTGATGGCTAATGATGATGAACATTTATGCACCCCAATGTTCATAGCAGCAATGTCCGCAATAGCCAAACTGTGGAAGGAGCCGAGATGCCCTTCAACAGACGAAAGGATAAAGAAGATGTAGTTCATATATATGATGGAATATTACTCACCCATAAGAAAGGATGAATACCCACCACTTGCACTGACATGGGTGGAACTGGAGGGGATTACGTTAAGTGAAATAAGTCAAGCAGAGAAAGTCAATTATCGTATGGTTTCACTTATTTGTGGAACATAAGGAATAGCATGGAGGGCATTAGGAGAAGGAAGGGAAAAATGAAGGGGGGGGAAATCGGAGGGAGAGATGAACCATGAGAGCCTATGGACTCTGAGAAACAAACAGGGTTTTAGAGGGGAGGGGGATGGGGCGATGGGTTAGCCTGGTGATGGGTATTAAGGAGGGCACGTTCTGCGTGGAGCCCTGGGTGTTATACGAAAACAATGAATCATGGATCACCACATCAAAAACTAATGAAGTACTGTATGGTGACTAACATAACATAATAAAAAAATTATTAAAAAAAAAGAATCACCCCCCACCCACCTGCAGAGGCTTGCCTCTTTCTTCTGTCTCCCTCCGTGTACAAGGGGCTGGTTTCAGATTTCACCGGGGAAATCCTTGAAGTTGTGAACCAAGATTTACCTGTCAAACCCCTAATCTGACAGTTGTGAGGGGCCCAGAGATTTGAAAAAAAATCAGACACCAAGGAAAGGCGTTAAGGTTTTATGCATCACTTTCTTTAATTTACTTGGGGTAATGCATATGAAGTATATTATACTTAGTCAGTACTTCTTGTTTTCCTGTATTTATTCAGCAGATACTGATTGTGTAACTTCTGTGGGCAGGCTTTATGCCAGGTGCTGCAGGGCTGTCTGTGAATCAGACAAGCCCTGTGCCTGGCTTTGCAGAAAGAAGTCAGATAGTGTGGCCATGATCAGCAGGCAAGCCATCAGAGCATTCCAGAGAGCGAATGATGGGGTTGTGGCAGATGCTGGCCACAGCTGTTGAGTTCCTCACTCAGGGCTTGGGGTCATGACAGGCTTCCCAGAATAAACCTCGTCCAGCTTGCAGTGAGTGAACGAGACCTAATTAGGCAAAGGGACACGAGGATCACTGTTTGAGCCAGAGGGAACAGGCATGAAAGTTTAGAGATGGGAGAGAGAAGTTGCTCCAGGACCTGAAGTTTATGATCACTGGAGCATGGGGTTGGGAGGATTGTGGTGGGGACAGCAGTGAGGGACGGAGCTGTGGCTGAAGGGAGAGGCTAAGGCACGTGGGGCCTTTCTAAGTCATCTTAGGGAGTGTGTCCTGCATCTTTTTTTTTTTTTTTTTTTTTTAAAGATTTTATTTATTTATTTGAGACAGAGAGAATGAGAGACAGAGAGCATGAGAGGGAGGAGGGTCAGAGGGAGAAGCAGACTCCCTGCCGAGCAGGGAGCCCGATGCGGGACTCGATCCCGGGACTCCAGGATCATGACCTGAGCTGAAGGCAGTCGCTTAACCAACTGAGCCACCCAGGCGCCCCTGTGTCCTGCATCTTAAGAGCAATGGGAACCTATTGTGTGGTTTTAAACAGAGCAATAACATCATCAGACTTGTTTTCTAGCAAAGTCTATTTGGGTTACTCCGTGGAAGTGGGAAGGCGTGAGGCTGGATGTGGGAAGACTCCCTGTAGAGTTTGGGATGTGAGGGGTGTTGGGGGCTGGGAGGAAGTGATGGCTTTCAGAAATGATTCAGTACTTTAGGTTCTTGCCTGATTTCCTCAGCAAGTAATATGTTGGCCGGATGACTCAGGAGGATGTGGAAATGTTGGGAATCCAAATGACCTGTTTAGCCCCCTGTGGTGCCATTTCTGAGCTCAGAATCAGTAATTTAGAGCTGAGCAGGACTTGATAAAATCAGCAAGATGAATTCCAGGGTGCATGTTGACTGTGTGCGATTTTCTGAGTGCGTGGGCAGCATATGCTAATTGCCGTGCTCCTGCTTTTCCGAGCCGCGTGATGCTGAAGACCAAAAGAATTTATCCCTGTGAGAAAAATGTGCCAGTGTTTCAAAAACAATTCATTTTCTTGTAAGACTGTTGTGTCCTAGATCATCCTGCTCTGTGTAGAGGGGACAAAACCCACTCCAGAGACCAGCGGTGATCTTCCTAGTCTACGGGATAGCTGCAATCCCGGGCTCGGCGGCTGTCCGGTGATCATGATGCTTCCTGCTTTTGGTTTGCTGATCATCACCTTGTCCATTAAAATACTCCTCTCCTGTCGCCAAAGCTGTTATGTCGTGCTCTCCTTGATGGTTTCGGAAGATGAGAGCCAGGTGCCCAGTGGAAGTCCGCAAGCTCATTGCGCGGGGACGGATGAAGCTGACAACCACCAGCCAGAGCTTCCCTGGAAATCTGGCTTCCCAGGGAAGGAAGAGAGACAAAAGATGATAACTTTGCCACCTGTAGTTTAATCAAGGGAGTTGGTAGGCTGCATTGTTGGCCCCAAGAGCAGAGATGAGAGACCCTTAAAATCACTAGAGCAGATTGTCTGCTGGAGCCGCCGGCCACGACCTCTGCCTGCTTCCAGCAGCTGCGGTCACAGCCATATGGAGGAGGGGACCTCCCGCACCTGGCCATGAGCATCGCTGCTGGCTTTGTGACCACAACCCGCTGCTGAGGTGCCCCCTGGGGAGAGCTGCCCCTCTGGCTCCCAAGCCACCTGGCGGGAGGCTGGCCTTGCCCTCCTGCAGCTCTTCTAACGTCAGCTCACTCAGTTTTCATCCTACTTGACTGTATTGACCTTCTGGACACAGAACTTCACTTGTCCCTTTCGAAAACACTTCTCTCTTTCTGCCTCACTTTTGCTTACTTCTGGGACTTTGGTTCAGATCTGATGTTGTACTCACAGCTGCCGAATTTCACTCTCTGCCGAGTTTATGTCTCACTGGCACTGGAATGTTGACTCTTCCAGTCTGCTCTTTGTGTGTGTGTGTGTGTGTGTGCGTGCGTGTGACAGACACGTGATACATGAACACAAAATAAGGAAAGCCATCAGAGTCGGTAATGCAGATGCTCGCTGGAGTCACCCTGGCTTCTGAAGGTCCACTGGTATTCACTTGGACTCTTATTCTTCCAGCTTCCAGGCTGTCTGGGGGACTTCGGGATGGATGCTGTGAACTGGGCTGTTTTCTTCCTCGACTCTGCGTATCTGTTCGTCCTAGTCATCCGGTTTCTGGGGATTATCTCGGCCTGGGTGCCCTGTGTGTGCCTCTCTTTCTCCTTGTGGTTCTGTTCCGTGTTGGATGCCTCCTGCTCTGCTCTTGCTCCCGAGATGCCATCCCCACAGGGTGGAGAGGGAGCCCGACTTTAATGGAAGTGTCAGAGTTATCGAGGGAATTTCTGTTGCAACGCTGCAAATCACTTACATCAAGGGAACATATCCTGCTGGATTTCCAAAGTCCTTAGGGGAGACTGTTCAGGAATTTCTCATTGGCCTCTCCTCCCAGACTCCACTGCTTACTGCGTTGTTAGGTGCTTGAGCCAACCGCTAACTAATTCAGTTGCTCTTGGTTTTTCTGCCTTTGGGGGGCTTACCTTTGCTATTCAGAGAATCCAATGAGAGTTCTCTGCATGCTGGAGCCTGCCAGGGCTGGCTGGAAAGAGCTGTTCATTAAGTGTTGGGAAATCTGGGGCCTGGTGGCCACAGTAGGAGACTTTACACCGCAGAAATTGGCAAATGCCACGGATCAGTAGCTGCTATTGTCTGGGGTGTGTTTGTGGTTTTCAGGAGAGCCCTGTTAGCGGCAGACCACCACCTCGGAAAGCTTACTTCGGGACAAACGTCCTTTTGTTCTCTTCCCACGCAGAAAGGGCTGTTGTAAGTTGTGATATTTTTCTCTTCATCACACAGGCTGAAGTAAACCGTGTTTGTTGTTGAATCAGCTGCCGGGCTTTGTTAAGATCTGTAGAGAATGTGCTGGGAGTTTAGATCTGGACATGTCGGGGTTGTTGTTGGTGTGAAGACAAACCAGGTCTGGTTTCCCCGGTTAAGTGCTCTGTGCAGAGGTCGTGGGGTGCGTAGTGCTTGCGGGGATAGGCTCTTCTAGAAGACATTTGTGAAGCTCAGAGATTTAGCCACATCCTGTTTCTGTGGGAAAATAAATGTAAAGACCGGAAAGGGAGGGACCAGTAGAATGAGTTGTTGGAAGCCAGGCTGAGGGACTTTATCCTCATTACCTGGGCCAGTGAAAAACAGGGACAAGATTGGCCAAAATGGAATTTACCATGTTTTTTTCTTGTGAATTGGTCCAGGACAGATTGGGGTGGGAGGTCCACTGGAATGAAGGAGCTTATGCAGACAGCTGCAACTCTCCAGCACGCCCCCCCTTCCTGCCGTCTTCTGCTGTTTCTTCTAGATGCTCTTCTTCTACCTCAGATGAGACGAACAGAGCTCATGTATTCCTTGTGCTTGACTCATGCTAAATAATTCATTAGTGTTTCCAAGTGAGACTTAATTGTTTCATTTCTTTATGATAAATCACTGAGGAGAAAATTGCTTTAATAGAAACCCCAATTAAAACCCATGGCCAGTGGCTACAGGGTCCCTTCCACGGAAGATTAGCATTGTTTGGCCTTTGACTCTCACCTGATGGATGTGAACCACTGCCCCGTGGACTCCAGTGTTGGTGAAATGTTAGTCTGGGACTGGAATGAGGTTCTGTGACAGAATGTCTCGTCGTGGGGAGGACGCTGACCTGGGAAGTTGAGACTCGTCTTCTGGTCCCTGGACCAGAGCATCCTCCTCTGAAAAGTGAAAGGGTTAGCCTAATGTAAACTGGTGCACCAACCCTGGGGAGACAGTTTGATCAAATTGGTTGAAGTTGAATGTGTGCTTGCTTCATGGCCCAGAAATTCAAGTTCCTGATATCTATTCTAGAGAAAGACACGCATATGTATGGCAAAGAGACATGCCATTTCTTTTTTTTTTTAAAGATTTATTTTATTATTTATTTTGAGAGAGAGACAAAGAGAGTGAGTGGGAGGAGGGGCAGAGGGAGAGGGAGAAGCAGACTCCCTGCTGAGCATGGAGCCCGACGTGGGGCTTGATCTCAGGACCCTGAGATCGCGACCTGAGCCAAAACCAAGAGTTGGACGCTTAACCAACTGAGCCACCCAGGCGCCCCAAGACATATCATTTCTAAGCACCCTTCACACTCCAAGAGAAGGCAGCAAACTGTAGATAGGCCAGGCAGACCCATGACTTACTCTCTGTTGGACTCAGCTTTCTCATCTGTAAAATGGGAATAATAATACATGGAGGGCTTGTTTTGAGCTTCAGGTGAAATAATGCCTATAAAGCACTTTGCGCAGTGTCTGACCCATACATTTTCAATGAACACTGTTTCTTAAAAAGAGTTTTCATTTTAAATTAAATTTTAATTACATAAAAGTATATTATATATGGACTCTGAGAAACAAACTGAGGGTTCTGGGTGGGGGGGGATGGGTTAGCCTGGTGATGGGTACTAAAGAGGGCACGTACTGAATGGAGCACTGGGTGTTATACGCAAACAGTGAATCATGGAACACTACATCAAAAACTAATGATGTGATGTATGGTGATTAACATAACATAATAAAATAAAATTGAAAAAATATTGTAATATTACAGAGAGGCCAAAGTGCCCTTTAAGCTATTCATCTTCCCCCATTTCATTCTTGGCCCCCTACGCCACTATGGGGAGGTAGTTACTCTTGCTGCTTGCTCATGTGTGTGAGTGCATTTGTGTCTTTCCTGGTCTTTTGCTGGGCATTGATATATATATGTGTATATATATATTTTTTTCTCTTTAGAAAATACATACAGTATTATTCTGCAACTTTCTCCCACACCCCCCCCCCCCTCAGTATGTTTTCAAGTTTTATCTAAGTTAATAGGTTTGAATAACCTCATTAATTTTAACTATGGCCGAGTCCCATGTTATGTGTCTCATATTCCCTATTGATGCATATTTGGGGTAATTCTGGTTTTTCACCTGCACAAGCAGTGTGTGACAAACACCTTTCTAGCTCACTTGTGCAGGTACTGCACGAGGGGGGCTCCCAGGAGGGAGATATGTAGGATCATAAAGCACATACATTTGTAGCTTCAGCCAGTTCTGTACACTAATCAGCAAGGTGGTTCTGCCAGTTTAAATAATAACCACGAGAGAGATCTTTTCCTTAGTTTCTTGTCAAACTTGTCATCACTTTAAAGGCTTTTGATAATCTTGGGCGTGAAAAAAGAAAAGGTATATTATTTGCAGGTTTAATGCGCTAATTACCAGTGGGTTTGAGTATCCTTTCATATGTTTATTGGCCATTTATATTTCCTTTTCTGGTACTTGCCTGGTAATATATGTTGCTTATTTTTCTACTGACTTGTTTGACTTTTTTTTTTTTTTTATTGGTAGGGAATACTAATCCATTGTTCTATATGTTGCAAATATTTTATCCCAATTTCTGCCTTATGTTTTGATTCTGTTTATGGTGTCTTTTGATAAACATAAGTGTTAAATTTTGATGAAGCTAAACTTGTCATTCTTGCTTTTTTAGCATCTTGTTTAAGGAGAACTTCTGTTGCCCTCAAAGTCAGAGAGATACTCTCTATTATTTTTTTAGCACTTTTAAGGTTATATAGTTTATATTTCTGTCTTTAATCCATGTGGAATCTCCATATGAACAAATTTTATTTTGTTTCAAAAGGAAGTCTTTTATTCCCAGTATCACTTGTTCACTGATCTACTCTTTTGTGAAATATTAAATACCTACTTATACACGAATCCGTTTTAGTTTTTGACTTTCTTCAAGTAATCTCTTTATTCCTACACTGCTACCATGTAATTACTATAATTTTTAATGTGTCTTGATACCAGGAGGGCTGGACCCAATTCTGCTCTCTTATAAAATTATCTTGGCTATTCTGGCCTATTTGCTCCTCCAAATGATTTCCAGAATCAGTTTGAATGTTATGTGAAGACAGTCAACTGGCTTTGGTTGAAATCATATTGAATGCATGGGTTTAATTTGGGAGAAGTAGTAACAAGTATTCCATCGATGAGGATGACAAGGATTGCTCTCTGATTTCTGCCAGAGTATTTCCTGGGGTTCCAAACGGCATGATCTGGGACAAACAAAGATTACAGTGATAGCAGTGAGTCATCTTCTCTGTTTATTTTTTTATTAGAACACAGCGCAGATGAGATCCAAGGAGACCACTGATCAAGGAGATCACACGTCATTCATGTCATCTATGGGGGATCCTTACACACTCTGATGTAACACTTGCCCTGCTCACACATTTCTTGAGGATCATCTGGGACTCAGGAACCCAGGGTCCATTCCAAGATCTGACCCTATGAGTGAGACCAACTACCCCATAGAGGCCCCTTTTAAAAGTGGTGGTTCTCACGTGAAAGCAGTAGTTCATCTAGTAACTGTTGCTCGAGAATGCATACAATGAAAAAATGCTACTGTGAGTGAAGTAATTTTTTTTTTATTTTTTTAAGATTCATTGACTTATTAGAGAGAGAGAGCACGCATATGAGTGGGAGGAAGGGCAAAGGCAGAGGGAGAGAATCTCAAGCAGACTCCCAGCTGAGCATGGAGCCCCACGCAGGGCTCGATCCCACAACCCTAAGATCATGACCTGAGCCGAAATTGAGAGTCAGATGTTCAGCTGACTGAGCCCCCCAGGTGTCCCTCAGTGAAGTTAATTCTTAAATGTGATTTGATCATTTGCCAAGTAGGTGTATACGGATGAGACATGTTACTTCAGCTATGGATGGCGCTCATGTCCACAAGGATTGGAGAACCGCTTACTTTGGCTGATAGGGAACTCCCCTTCTCAACTGGATTTACTTGAAGACCAAGGCCTATCTCATGTAATCTCATTTCTTGTCATATCCTTTTATACTCCTGGGAAGTCTGCTCAACTAAAACCTACGTTCAAAATTCTCCAAGCCTTTAACCTGTAATACAGTTTGCAAGTTCACAAAGTGGTGCATGGCTTCCTGTCCTATATCTAGGTGATAGGTACCCAGTATATTAAGAAAAACACATCAGCCTTTTAACAAAATGGACTAGCTGTCCACAGCTAGCAGCCTTCATGTGTACACTGAACACTGGAAAATAGTAACCGTAGCCCCCACCTCTCAAGGTTACGGTGAAGAACAACTGAGCTGATGCATACGAAGCCATTCGTAAACCCCAAAGCTTTATACAAATGCTGTTTGGCTCCTGTAGGAACTGATAAACGAAACAGCCATCTTGTTCCTGCCCTTGAGGCATTTAAAACCAGGCTCAGATCTAGGTGGAACAATTAAGGAGAAATTGCAAGGTAAGGTGGAGGCAAGCTCCTGCCAATATACCAATAATGGGGCTGCCGTACCAAGCACCAGTGAGCTCTGTCCCTGCACAGGGGCAACAACCCAGTGTGCTGTCCCCGGCGAAGGTAGGGTGCTTCTCCATGGCAGCGGGGCCCTGAGGCTTCACCTTCCTCTCTTCCTCCTTTCCCTTTGAAAAGCTCTCCCTCCCCTGGAGAATTTTCCAGGCTGAGCCTCGCAGTTACTCGCAGTTACTCGGAGGCCTCTCTCCTTCTAACAGCTCCTTTTCCCCTGTGACTTTTCCCTCCTCCCACACGGCAATATTCAGTCCATTCTGCTGGGACTTGTGCTCTGTGGTACGTGATGCTGATGAAAACAATGTCGAAAAGAACCCACAGCAGGCTTTCTGTCCTTGGCTCCAGGTCAGAGCCTTGTGTTTTCATCACTTCATTTATTATGCTCTCATTTTGAAATGCTGAGCACATGTACTCACTGTTCTTTCATCTGAGAAGGTCCTGGGCTGCTGGGAGGTATTCACAGGAAATTAATTTGTCAGGGTAGGAGAGGCAGGCTTGCCAAATACAAGCAAAAAACTCCAAATTCACACCTCACCTAGCAGTTGATTAGTTCTTCAAATGACCATGAATAACATAAAAATGGGTGGGGGGGAGTGGTAGGGAAGATAAACCTACAAATGGATGAGGCTTTACTGCTAAGCTTGATGCGTTCATACTTTCTGTTTCTTTGAGGGAGGTAGTTTCCCCCTTGTAAATGAATCCCTGTGGCTACCACATCAGTCTGCTGGATAAATAAGTTGTGCTGCATGCCTCATGTGGTCCTTGTGTGGGCAAAAGGAAAGGTTTGCTTTCTTCTTTTCTTTTTGTTTTTCTTTTCCTTCTCTCTCCTCTCCTCTCCTCTCCTTTCCTCTCCTCCCCTCCCCACCTCTTCTCTTCTCTGTTTCCTTTTCTTTCTTCCTCTCTTTTTTTTCTTCCTTCTTTCAGAGAAATCCATGCTTTAAACTGGCTGTAAATTAAAGACACCATGAACAGATGTTCTAAACTTGATATTGGGAGACGTGGTCTGATGATAGGAGAGAATATCTGAACTCTGCTGGAAAACCCAGGCCATTCTATGGTGATGAGAGAAGTTTCTGCAGGTAGATTGACTGTCCCTCCGAGAGTTTGGATGATTGGCAGTCTGGAAGTATCAAGAGTATAAGTTTGTGAACCTTGTGAGTGAAGCGCCTGGTGATACTCATGTAACAAACCCACCACATGCTGGACATTTAGTAGCTTCTAGTGTCCTTCACCCTGTGTAAGTCACCATTGATTTGAATAATAAGTAATGGAGTGATTAAATTTTGTAAAGTTTCTAATGACTTGTTTTGTAAGCAGTTTTTAATATCTGGAGCTGCAGGGGAAGGTAGTCTCTCAGTGACTACACTTCCAGTACACCTGATTTCATGAAATAAATGTGCCTGGGAAGTTGTAGATTATTAATGTTTGCAAATCATGTTATGGTTTATGTGCATTAAGAATATTCTTCTGTTAACGATATCCTAGGGATCCTTTTCTTTGGGGATGGGAATGAAAATACAAGTTTGGTAAATTCTCATTTTGTCCCCTTACTTATGATTTTCTTGGTTATTCAGTTTAACTGCTTTAAGTGAGAATCTGTGATATGCTAGGTATTGCTTTGGCACACTCAGAACATGCCATCTAATAAAATTCTTTCAAGAACTACCTTAATTGTGTATGTAAGGGCCAAGTGTCTAGTGACTTGCTCAAGACTCACAGAGTTAGCAGGTGGCACAATCAAGATTTGAATCCAGGACTCTCACACTGTTTTCGTGCCCAGCCACTGATTACAAGGTCTGAGATTGTTACCTTTTCTCTTACCCTGAGCAACCTGAGACTTTGAGGAGGTTGTTATTTTTGGGGAAGTTTCTAAACTTCTCAGAGTTTTGGTCAACTTACTTGTAAAATGAGGACAATAATACCTGCCTCAAGAATATGTATAAGGATTGTGGAAAATAAAGTACCAGCCACATAAAACGTGGTCCTTAAATATTAGCTACTATTATTGTCCTTAGTAGTAGGAGTAGCTTGCCATCAGCCTTGACTGTGGAACCCACAGGAATGGGGACACATCTTGTTCATCCAGGGACATTTCTGTGGGGGCAAGTAGAATGTGCTCCCAGTGGTTTAATTATATTATGTCATAGAATCATAGAAAATGTTAAGGTAGTGTATCGTATTGATTGATTTGTGGATGTTGAACCAAGCTTGCAGCCCAGGGATAAATCCCACTTGGTCGTGGAGAATAATCCTTTTAATGTACTGTTGGATCCTACTGGCTAGTATTTTGGTGAGAATTTTTGCATCTGTGTTCATCAGGGGTATTGGTCTGTAATTCTCCTTTTTGATGGGGTCTTTGTCTGGTTTTGGGATCAAGGTAATGCTGGCCTCATATAATGAGTTTAGAAATTTTCCTCCTATTTCTATTTTTTGGAACAGTTTCAGAAGAATCGGTATTAATTCTTCTTGAAATGTTTGGTAGAATTTCCCTGGGAAGCCATCTGGCCCTGGCTCTTGTTTGTTGGGAGATTTTTGATGACTGCTTCAATTTCTTTACTGGTTATGGGTCTGTTCAGGTTTTCTATTTCTTCCTGGTTCAGTTTTGGTAGTTTATACATCTCTAGGAATGCATCCATTTCTTCCAGATTATCTAATTTGCTGGCATATATTTGCTCATAATATGTTCTTATAATTGTTTGTATTTCTTTGGTGTTGGTTGTGATCTCTCCTCTTTCATTCATGATTTTGTTGATTTGGGTCATTTCTCTTTTCTTTTTGATCAGTCTGGCCAGGGGTTTATCAATCTTATTAATTCTTTCAAAGAACCAGCTCCTAGTTTCGTTGATCTGTTCTACTGTTCTTTTGGTTTCTATTTCATTGATTTCTGCTCTGATCTTTATTATTTCTCTTCCCCTGCTGGGTTTAGGCTTTATTTGCTGTTCTTTCTCCAGCTCCTTTAGGTGTAGGGTTAGGTTGTGTACTTGAGACCTTTCTTGTTTCTTGAGAAAGGTTTGTATTGCTATATACTTTCCTCTTAGGACCATCTTGGCTGCATCCCAAAGATTTTGAACAGTTGTGTTTTCATTTTCATTTGTTTCCATGAATTTTTTTAATTCTTCTTTAATTTCCTGGTTGACCCATTCATTCTTTAGTAGGATGCTCTTTAGCCTCCATGTATTTGAGTTCTTTCCAACTTTCCTCTTGTGATTGAGTTTGAGTTTCAAGGCATTGTTGTCCGAAATATGCAGGGAATAATCCCAATCTTTTGGTACCAGTAAAAGAAAGAACAAGAACCATATGAAACTCTCAATAGATGCCGAAAAAGCATTTGACAAAGTGCAGCATCCTTTCTTGATTAAAACTCCTCATAGTGTAGGGATAGAAGGTACATAACTCAATATCATAAAAGCCATCTATGAAAAACCCACAGCGAATATCATCCTCAATGGGGAAAAACTGAGAACTTTTCCCCTAAGGTCAGGAACACGGCAGGGATGTCCACTATCACCACTGCTGTTCAACATAGTACTAGAAATCCTAACCATAGCAATCAGACAACAGAAAGAAATAAAAGGCATCCAAATTGGCAAAGAAGAAGTCAAACTCTCACTCTTTGTAGATGATATGATACTTTATGTGGAAAACCCAAAAGACTCCACCCCAAAACTGCTAGAACTCATACAGGAATTCAGTAAAGTGGCAGGATATAAAATCAATGCACAGAAATCAGTTGCATTTTTATATACCAACAAGACAGAAGAAAGAGAAACTAAGCAGTTGATCTCATTTACAATTGCACTCAAAACCATAAGATACCTAGGAATAAGTCTAACCAAAGAGGCAAAGCATCTGTACTCAGAAAACTATGAAATACTCATGAAAGAAATTGAGGAGGACACAAAGAAATGGAAAAACGTTCCATGCTCATAGATTGGAAGAACAAATATTGTGAAGATGTCAATGCTACCTAGAGCAATCTACACATTTAGTGCAATCCCTAAAAATACCATCAACTTTTTTCAAAGAAATGGAACAAATCATCCTAGAATTTGTATGGAACCAGAAAAGACCCCAAATAGCCAGAGGAATGTTGAAAAAGAAAAGCAAAGCTGGCGGCATCACAATTCCGGACTTCCAGATCTATTACAAAGCTATCATCATCAAGACAGTACAGTATTGGCACAAAAACAGACACATAGATCAACGGAACAGAATAGAGAGCCCAGAAATGGACCCTCAACTCTATTGTCAACTCATCTTTGACAAAGCAGGAAAGAATGTCCAATGGAAAAAAGACAGTCTCTTCAACAAATGGTGTTGGGAAAATTGGACAGCCACATACAGAAGAATGAAACTGGACCATTTCCTTACTCCACACACAAATATAGACTTAAAATGGATGAAAGACCTAAATGTGAGACAGGAATCCCTTCAAAATCCTTGAGGAGAACACAGGCAGCAACCTCTTCGACCTCAGCCACAGCAACTTCTTCCTGGACACATCGCCAAAGGCAAGGGAAGCAAGGGCAAAAATGAACTATCGGGACTTCATCAAGATAAAAAGCTTTTGCACAGCAAAGGAAACAGTCAACAAAACCAAGACAACCGACAGAATGGGAGAAGATATTTGCAAATGACATATCCAAAATCTATAAAGAACTTATGAAACTCAACACCCAAGGAACAAATAATCCAATCAAGAAATGGCAGAAGACATGAACAGACATTTCTGCAAAGAAAACCTCCAAATGGTCAACAGACACATGAAAAAGTGCTCAACATCACTCAGCATCAGGGAAATCCAAATAAAAACCTCAATGAGATACCACCTCACACCAGTCAGAATGGCTAAGATTAACAAGTCAGGAAATGACAGATGTTGGCGGGGATGCGGAGAAAGGGGAACCCTCCTACACTGTTGGTGGGAATGCAAGCTGGTGCAGCCACTCTGGAAAACAGTATGGAGGTTCCTCAAAAAGTTGAAAATAGAGCTACCGTATGACCCAGCAATTGCACTACTAGGTATTTACTCCAAAAATACAAATGTAGTGATCTGAAGGGGTACATGCACCCCGGTGTTTATAGCAGCGATGTCCACAATAGCCGAACTATGGAAAGAGCCTAGATGTCCATCAACAGATGAATGGATAAAGAAGATGTGGTATATATATACAATGTAATATTATGCAGCCATCAAAAAACCTGAAATCTTGCCATTTGCAATGACGTGGATGGAACTAGAGGGTATTATGCTAAGCGAAATAAGTCAATCAGAGAAAGACAATTATCATATGATCTCACTGATATGTGGAATTTGAGAAACAAGGCACAGGATCATAGGGGAAAGGAGGAAAAAATGAGACAAGATGAAACCAGAGAGGGAGACAAACCGTAACAGATTCTTAATCTCAGGAAACAAATTGAGGGTTGCTAAGTGGAGTGGGGTGGGAGAGATGGGGTGGCTGGGTGATGGACATTGGGGAGGGTATGTGCTATGGTGAGGGCTGTGAATTGTGTAAGATTGATGAATCACAGACCTGTATCCCTGAAACAAATAATGCATTATATGTTAATAATAAAAAAAATGATAGAAAATGTAATTGATTTTCAAATTCATTAAAAACCCGTTAGATTTCCCAGTCACTTTCCATCCATCCACAGAACCTAAGGAGATGCCTTTCATCATGTTTACCAGGCTCAAAGGAAAAGGCTTATTAACCTTTGGTCTATACCTGGGTTCAAGTTCTGACCCTGCTACCCTGCAGGTGCCATGAGCTCACCTCCTATTTCCAGCTTGGGTTTTCTCATCCTAAGTGCTCTCCATGGAAATGTCATATTCTTTCTCAACTCACTTTTGGATTACATTTCACCCTCATAGTCTAGATTAAACTAGATTCCTAATTATTTTTCCCATTTGTTATTTAGAAGTATTTTTTGTAACCTGTATTCTGGTATTCCAGAGAGTAGTAAGTCTTGGAGCAAAGGAAGTATGCTCCAATCAGAAACATTTTACACCTGCTTTCCATGCCAGGGCAGGGGGAGAACTATATGTGGATTTTGAACACTGAAGAAGAAGGCTGAAGGAGGAGCTAACCAGGTCAGCATCCTACTTGAGGAAGATCCCTGGAGGTGGAGTGTGTTTTGGAATCTTCTTCATATCCATGACAGTGCGTAATATGGTGCCTAATGTAATGCCTGTTCCAGAGTAGTTGCTCAATAAATACTCCCTGAGGGGAGCAGATCAGTTGTCCCAAACAAGGAAAGGGGAGCTATAAGATTTAAGTAGCTCTCAGATGTCCCTGGACCCCATCACCCAAACCCTGATCTAGGGGATTGCTCCTTAAACTGAAATGCCCTCTACATCCCTGCCTTGTCTTCTTTTTGAATTCCTCGCTGGTCAAGTGTCACCAGCTCTCTGAAGCTTTCACTGGCTTTCCCAGGTAGAATTAGTTCTGTCTTCCAAACCATTGACCCAGGAGTCTCCTATAGCTATAACAATCATACATCATGTACCCTGAACCTCTGATTTGGCTTTGGACGGACCTGGACTCAGGTCCTAACTTCAAGAATTATCAGCTACACAAGTCACTTCTCCAAATCTCGAATTCTTCATGGGTATAGTGAGGATAATAACACTTCACTCATAAGATTGACAGAAGGATTTGAACACCATCCCTGTTTTCATGTATTTTCATCACATCAAAACTTTCAAAATCAGGAATTTGGTTTTGCTTTATTTCTGTAGCAGCTACTTCAGTGCTAGGCATTTAAGAGAGTCTCAGTAATTTTGTGTGTGTGTGTGTGAAAAATATAAATGGATGGATGTGGTGGTAATAATTGTTATATGATAATTACAGAGTACTCACCATATGTCTGGCATACTTCTAAATGCTTTGCATATATTAATGCATTAACCACATAACAATAGCAATAATGCGTGTCATGAAGTAGAATATTATCTTTTCCCTGAATGCAGAGCTAAAATGGTAGGAATGGTGTGTGTGTGTAAGAAAGTATGAGTGAGAGAGAGGGAAAGAGGATGAGAATTTACTATTTCAGAGGTCAGGTCTCAACCCACATTGCTAAGTAATTCTCTCTGGAGCCCTTTTATTACTGTTTTTCTTTTGCCTCTGGGGTTTTCTGACCCTGCTCCCTGAGGTTGCTCAGCCATGCTTGCTTTCTCTGAGAGTACACATGGAGTAAATGTATTACCACAATTTATCTCTCTGTGTCCCTCCCTTGGTGCCCTGACTGGTGACTGGTGGCTCAATGTGATAAACAAATTAAAGTCACAGTAGTCATGGCTGATAGTGGCGCAAATCAGAGATGTCCTTTCCATATTGCATGCTCATTAGTATGCATCTCCAGTGCTTAAGTCTAAAACAAGGAATAATTTGGGAGTATTTTCCAGAGAGAGTCTCAGCATCTCTAATAGCAAAGGGAATTGAAGAGCTTAAAGTGGGAATAGGAATAGGAAAGTATGTGTTCAGTTGGTATTGATCCCAAAGCTTAATGAAGGGAGTCCAAGAAAGAAGACCAGGAATGAGAGTGGAAAATAGCATCATGCCTCAGGTGTGAGGCCCTGAAGGAGAAGATGGAGTTCAATTTCTGTGGCTGAGCCCTGGGATTACCGTTAGCCATACAAATTACAGAGGAACTTCTTAATGCTCTGAAGAGCAGTTGAAGATCTGTGAATATTGCTACTTGGACAGTAATACCTGAAAAAGTTCTACTTAATTCCTATTTGAGTTTATTCTGTATTGAACAGGCACGGCATGCAATGCCTCTGAGGTGAGAGTTCTAATAATCAGCCTTTTTTTTTTTTTTTCTTCGATGACAACATAATATATATTGTACAGACTAAGATCCAATTAGACCAGAAGTCTGGATATGACTTGAAGGGTGCAGTGTAACTTTTAGGTATTACCAAACTCAGAAGCCATAACCCTTGATAGGTTGAAGACGGTGTAACAGATTTTTGGCATAGGTAGTAAATTTACATTGGTCTTTCCAAAGGGCCCACTAAAACCTAGGAAAAGCTACGCGGCATCTAGAATACTGAGTTCTCAGTGCACCTGAAATGCAACCTTGCACACATCACCTAATTTCTTTGTCTTTCAATTTTACAGTTTGTAAAATCAAGAGTATAACACTAAAGACCCATTTCCCCCCAAATTTAATATTCCTAGTCATTCCTTCATGTTCTGTGAAACTGTAAAATCCCCCTCCCAAAGGTTCTTATTTATTTATTTATTTTTTATTTAAGATTTTATTTATTTATTTGACAGAGAGAGAGACACAGCAAGAGAGGGAACACAAGCAGGGGGAGTGGGAGAGGGAGAAGCAGGCTTCCCATGGAGCAGGGAGCCCGATGCGGGGCTCGATCCCAGGACCCTGAGATCATGACCTGAGCCGAAGGCAGATGCTTAACGACTGAGCCACCCAGGCGCCCCCCAAAGGTTCTTATTTAAAAAGAAAAAGATCTTGCCATGGTTGACAATGGAATGCATTTTCTAGGGTATAAAAGACAGTTTCTACATTGAGCAGGGTGACCAGGGCATAGCTTACTATCTCCCAAACCCCAGGGAACTCTACAGTGTGAAAGAACAGTTCACCTTCCACAGAAGTACTTGTCTAGCACCTATGGAACTGCCTCACAGTGTCTCCTTCCTTCTTATTACTCACATTTCATCAATTTCAGTGTGCTTTGATGCTGTTACCTTTTTTTTTCTTTTTGATCTTCCCAGACATTGTCAAAGGAAGATTTTCACAAAACTATGGCATATCATTTACCTCATGATCATAAATCCTTACCAATTGTGTGATGCATCTTGATTTCAGAGCATAGTCTGTGAAAGAATGTATGCCTTAGGAATGATGAAATAGGGTGTTTCTTTATTCTGTTCTTTTTCTTTCTTTTTCCTTGTATCTTCTCATACACTTAGCCCTATTTCTCCTCTCTCTTCAGGGACCCTAATATGAACTGAACCCATTTTTATAATGTGGAGTTAAATTCCTTGCCCTTATTTTAAAAGCACTGGGGTTGAATGCCCCCCCCCTTTTTCCCTGAAACACTTATAAATTCCAAAAAAGCGTGTGTGTGTGCGAGAGAGAGAGAGAGATACTGTCTGTGAGCCCTTCTTCAAGTTTTCTGAAGGTTAGTATAATTCAATAGCAGAAATATTCAACTCAGCTTTGCAGGAAAAAAATCTGTTTTTTGGAGGATGCAGATGCAGTGTTTAGTCACAAGTTGGTGGAACGTTTTGGACAATTTATAGCAGCACCCTGGTTTGGTGTATTGTATGGACTTTGAGGTCTGGTTTGGCAGCTCCAGCGCAGGATCCCAGGTACTCCAGTACACTGGCCAGGGAATTGTCACTGAAAACAATGTCAGTTTCCCAGGGCTGTCATAACAAACTGGGAGGCTTCAAACAATTTCTCATGGTTCTGGAGACTGAAATCTGAAATCAAGTTATCAGCAGCATCGGTGCCTTTGGAGGCTTGATGTGGGGAGAAATCATGCCATGGCTCTGTCCTAGCGTCTGGTGGTCGCAAGCAGTCCTTGGTGCTTCTTGGTTTGTAGATGTGTCACCAAAATTTCTGTGTCCATTTTCATATTCTTCTTTTCTCCTGTGTGTCCTGGATTTCCTTCCATCTCTTATGAAGACACCAGTCATTGGATTTAGGGGCCATTCTAATCTAGTATGACCTCATCACAGCCCATTGTGTCTGCAAAGGTTCTATTTCCTTTTTTTTTTTTTAAAGATCTTATTTATTTATTGGAGAGAAAGAACGTGAGCACAAATAGGGGGGAAGGAGCAGAGGGAGAAGCAGACTCCCCACTGAGCAAGGAGCCTGATGTGGGACTTGATCCCAGAAGCCTGGGATTGTGACCTGAGCCAAAGGCAGCCACTTACTGACTGAGCCACCCAGACGTCCCTGCAAAGGTCCTATTTCCAAATAAGGTTGCACCCTGAGGTTCTGGGTAGACATGAATTTTGGGGAGACACTGTTCAACTCTGTACAATGCAAAAATATAAGAGGTATACAAGGAGGAAGGGATGGCCGCCCACAACTAGACCAGCTCTCTCGAACCTGGAGAATAAGACCTGCTTTAACGTGTGTTGATCTGAGTACACATAACAACGGATATTTTTACAGTCCTTTGCATGCTACAAATGTGATTGCATACCTTTAATTACTCAATGATTGAATATCAAAAGGAGTAATGGTGAGGGGTGAATGAGAGGCAAGGAAGCCGTCTGTCCCTGTGGCATCTTTTTTTTTTTTATATTTTGTTTATTTGACAGAGAGAGACACAGAGTGAGAGGGAACACAAGCAGGGGGAGCGGGAGAGGGAGAAGCAGGCTTCTCGCCGAGCAGGGAGCCTGATGCGGGGCTCGATCCCAGGACCCTGGGATCATGACCTGAGCTGAAGCCAGAAGCTTAACCAGCTGAGCCACCCAGGCGCCCCTGTCCCTGTGGCATCTTAAGTGTATGCTTGGAGGTTTGAACAACCGGCTGCCTATGGCAGTGGCTGACACATCTCTGCGTTGACTTGCCCTCTTCCCTGCTTTACCTTCCTGCTCCTGGGATCCCACTTGATAAATTTCTTGTACACACGTCTGTCTCGGGCTCTGCTTTCTGGAGGACTGAGGTTAAGGCAGAGCTACTGGAAACAATTGCTTCCTGGCTTTGCTTGACAAAAGCATGCCCCTGGTAAATGTATCTCATATGAAAAATTTTGGCCTGAGGCTGGTTGACTGAGGTGGTTCAAGTGAGGGCATGCTAGTGAACTGCAGACCCAAAGTGACCCATTTGGCTTCATTTTGTCCCATGACTAGCCTCCATTTTGTTCCGTGACTTCTGTGCAGTCATCTGGAGGATATGCACCTTCTCCATAAAGGAGATGAGGGAAAAACTTCCATTCACTCAAGGCTGCTTGCGAGGGCTTCTCTTTCCATCCTTCCCTGCTCTGCAGTGTGGCTTTCACCCCACTACTCACTGGTGATATATTCTTAACTTACTCCCTTCTTCATCCCAGGCATCGAATATCACTAGTTTCTTGGGTTGCATTTCATAAAATGTCTTTTGAAATTGTCCTCTCTTCCTTCTCCATTGCCCACAAGCCCAATCTTTTCTCCTTGGACCATCACAACCATGTCCTATTTGGTTTTATCCTCTTCATTCCCTTCCATTCTACTACATTATCTGTACTTACTGTCATGTTTCAAAATGAACAGCTCTTTGTGTCACTTCCTTATATTAAAAACAAACATGAAAACAAAAAACAAGGAGCACCTGGGTGGCTCAGTCAGTTAAGCATCTGCCTTTGGCTCTGGTCTTGATCCTGGGGTCCTGGGATCAAGCCCCTCATCCGGCTCCCTGCTCAGCAGGGATCCTGCTTCTTTCTCTCCTGCTCCCCCTGCTTGTGTTCTCTCTCTCTCTCTCTCTGTGTCAAATAAATAAATAAAATCTTAAAAAAAAAGAAAACAAAAAACAAAATTGAAAAACAACTCACCATTGGTTCCCATTACCTACAGGATTAAATTCAAATGCCTAGGTTTCTTTGATCATATTTCTCAAGTCATGTTTCCCTCCCCAACCCCTGCCCCATCTCTCCAGCACCATGCTCCCATGGTGTCACATACAACAAACTTCCCACTTGGCTCGCACATGCCAAGTCTTGTTCTATTTGCCTTTCTTTCTGCCCAGAACATCTTTCCTTTTCTTTCCTTTTCTTTCTCCCACTTATTCTTGAGATGTGACATAAATAGCATTGCAGATTTAATTGCTCCACTTTGTGTGTTCCCATACCTTTTTTTTTGGTTGCTCTTATTATTATATTGAAAATCTTCACCTTCTCCCTTAGTCTTCATTATTAGAATTTCATATTAGAGCTTCTTGTGAGTAGGACCTGTGTTTCGTCATCATTATATCGCCATCAGCAGGTGTCTTGTTTAGATGCTGAGAAAAAAAATTATTTTCGGAAGATTGGAAGGATGAGGAAATTCATCATCTCACCCAGAAAAACAGTGTTGGTGAATCACTAGCATATGGCTTTGCACCCATGTGAAGGAAAATCTATGTTTAGAATCTCAGATTGTATTATAATCTCAGACTGCTGGTCATGAAGACAGTTTAAAAGGAAATCTTGGAATAAATCATCCACATCTGGGTGCCTGGGTGGCTCAGTCAGTTAAGCAGCTGCCTTCGGCTCAGCTCATGATCTCAGGGTCCTGGGATCGAGCCCCGCATCAGGCTCCCTACTCAGCGAGGAGTCTCCTTCTCCCTTTGCCCCTCCCCCCATTCATGCTCGCTTTCTCTCTCTCTGTCCCCCTCTCTCAAATAAATAAATAAAATCTTAAAGAAAAAATCATCCACATCTTGTTTGGTGAGATCTGCTTAACTGTGGGCTAGATCCCAAGGAGAGATGATGCTTCACTGGTTAAGTAGAGTAAGAATATTCTACACCTCTTGTTACTTGCTCCTGGATAGCCAGTGCCTGTTAAATGATTGAATCTGCGGCTTAGTAGCATTAAACATTTCATGTGTAGCTCGGAGTTTGCAGTTCACAATTATCTAGTCTGGACGCTGCTGAGAAGTGATAATTAGGTGCTAAGTGTTAACTGGATTACAGCTGGATCGCTCCCACCGGCCATTTAACACCTCATCAGGGGTCGGACCTTAAATATTGTTTTCTACTTAATCTTCCTGTGCAGCTGCCTCTTTCTGACCTTTCTTCAACAGTCTATATTTTATCTTTGTGTCCAATTTTGGGACAGCCACATCTGTTCACCTATTTTATATCAGTATCCTTAGCACATAAGTAGAACTCTGTGATTCTTCAAAGAGGGTGGGAGGAGCCAAGAGCATTGGGGTATCTCTCAATTTTTCCCAAAAAGAGAATTCACTGTAATCACAATGGCAACCATATATTGCTGACTTCCTATGTGCAAGATAGCCCATAAGTTCTGTACAGGGATTATTGGTTTATGAGGTGTTATGTATTATTACCATACCCATGCCACAGATGTGGAAACTAGAACGATAGGAAGTTTGCACTTGGGTTGGATGGACTCAGAGCCCTTGTTCTTAAGCATTGTGCTGTGTAGGGGCTCCAGCTTATTTTATCCCAGGCACATCTGTGTCCCCATTTGGCACCAAGAATGCAAAGAGAACTACCATTCCACTTCCTCTTCAGTGCTTCACGAGTGAGGGGTGTATGTACTCAACTCCCAGGAGCACATATCAGAGTGTCTGATGAGGGGGGAAAAAAAGAGTGTCTGATGAGTCTGAGAAAGACTGTTCCCATGAAGTCACCTGGGGAAATTTCCCAGGCAAAAATGCAGGTTGTAGCAAAGACCTGCAGACCAGTGGGATTAAGTTCATGGAATGTGAGCTGATTTAGAGAAGAGAAAGAGACAGATAGAGAGGTTTGAAGGTATCAGTTGAAATACCCTATTTATTCGTCAATGTCTCAGATCACTTTAAATGTCATTAGAGGTAAAAGGGTATGTGATTTTATTTCTATATTCATTATACAAAAAAATTTCAAGACGTTACTCATACAGTGACTGCAGATTTTTTTCTCATGGTGTTTTTTATTCTGTTACACTAGTATTTGGTAAATAATAAATTTACATTCACTTTGGCTTTTTTTTTTTTAAAGATTTTATTTATTTATTTGAGAGAGAGAGAATGAGAGACAGATAGCAACAGAGGGAAGAGGGTCAGAGGGAGAAGCAGACCCCCCGCTGAGCAGGGAGCCCGATGTGGGACTCGATCCCGGGACTCCAGGATCATGACCTGAGCCGAAGGCAGTCGCTTAACCAACTGAGCCACCCAGGTGCCCCACTTTGGCTTTTATTGTGAATTTTCTGGGAGAAAAACTACATGACAAAGCATTCTTATTCTTTTGTAGTAGCAAATTTAGCAGTTCTTTTTTTTTTATTTTATTTTATTTATTTATTTTTTTTAAAGATTTTATTTATTTATTTGAGAGAGAGAATGAGAGAGAGCACATGAGAGGGGGGAGGGTCAGAGGGAGAAGCAGACCCCCCGCCGAGCAAGGAGCCCGACGCGGGACTCGATCCCGGGACTCCAGGATCATGACCCGAGCCGAAGGCAGTCGCCCAACCAACTGAGCCACCCAGGCACCCAAATTTAGCAGTTCTAATAGTAATTTTTGGTTTCCAACTTACATTTTGTTCTGAAATTTGTTTATCAATATTTATTGTGTCAATGAAATAGATTTTTATTATTGTACCTTTTTTTTAAACTGTAGGGGGGGGGGATTTTTCCCTCTACTCTTTCAAGTTCTTTTGGCTGGTCTATTAATTAAATTGACATCCAAGACGGATCAACAGGAGAAAAAAATTAATTTCTTACATATGGGAGACCCAAAGATGTGAGACTCAAGGGCCATCAGCTTATATGCCATCCTGAGCTAAGGAACAGGATAGGGGTCTGGGGTGTCAAAGGGAAGGAAGACAATTCACAGGAAGATGGGAAGAGCAAATGTTTGGTAAACAAATGCTTGCCATGCCAATGGGAGACAGGAGGACACAGAGAGGACTTTGAACATATAGGCCCTGCTGAGCTCCCTCCAGCTGACCGCACCTGGCCCAGACTCTCTGTAGTTATCTCTGGTGATAGCTCTCTTCCTGGGCCAGACCCTCTATCTAAATTCTTAGAGGTAGTTGAGAGCGAAGTTAAAAATCTCTTCCTGAGTTTATGGGCCTTGATTGTCTTCAGCTCAAAATAATCCACATGCCAAAGTGGCACCTTCCCCTCAGAACCAAATGCTCTGTGAACATGCATGTTGATTAAGTTGTTTGGTTGGCTGTGTATTTTTTCTACATATTGCCGAGCAGTTATACTTTCGAAAAGGTAATTTCAGCCCTCGCTGGCTTACTTGCCATTCAAGACACTTTCTCTGGTACGGTTTGTTATTCTGAGGTTTTCTCTAGGTGGTGGTTTTTACACTTCTTCAGCATGTATTTTCTTAGTTTAACCATATATCTGGCTTGATCTTGGGACAAACTCACTTAGCATTTTAATCTGAATCTCGCTTAATCCTTGTCACTCAGCTGATATAGACTGCACATTTACAATGCTAGTTTAATCATTCTGGAAACATTTGGTCATGAATAAAAAAAACTCAGCAGCTGTTCCAGCTTGCAGGCAGGATGAGACCCTTCTTTACAGAGCTGTTCCAGAGGCTACTGTACATCACAGTGACCTTGAATTCCTTGCTTAGGAGAGAGACAAATATCAAATCAGACATTTTATTAGAATACTGTGTATTTGCTGACCCTCACTAGTCAGCCCCAGGAAACTTTTTGGGGTCTTTCAGGGTCATTTTATCTGTCCCTCTTTTCCTCATCCCTCAAAAAGGAGCAATTTGCCCTTTCCTAGTGTTTGACTAACAAAATGGCAGAGATGGAAGAACATACAAATTGTATCACATTTTTTTTTTTCTGTGACACAAACATATTTGTTGTTGAGACCATTACGAATGAACCCTGCTAATGCTGTATTTTCTGTGGTTCAGTGGTGAAGAGTTGGACTAAACAAATTAAACAGTAGCCTATAGGGCTCCCACCAATCCCTCATATCTTTGTGTAGGAGTCTTTTTCATTATCAGAAACGTTGTTGCCTTACACCCTGCTCCTTCTCCCCAGTTCAGTCTCTAAGTATTGCAAAGGATGCTTTCAGAATCTGTTTATCATCTTCTGTGTCCGTCAGGATAGGCTAAATTATGAGAAAAAATAAATCTTATTGGCTTCAAACCACAGTTTATCTTGCTCATAGAACATGTTCATTGTACATTGTCTGGGGGCTCTGTCTCTCTCAGGGACTTGCCAATGGAAGCTCCATCTTAACTATCAAAGCAGGAGAAAGGGCATGTGGCAAATGGAGTTCTGGCCTGTAAACCTTTTGCCCAGATGTGACATCATCACTTCCTGCTCACATTTTATCAGCAGCAAGTTCCAGTCCAGTCCTACCTATATCTGCAAGAAGAACCCAAAATTCTTGACTGGCAGTGTTAATGACTATCACATCCTTGGGTTACACAATCCCTGGGGAGGTTATAGGCTACAGTCAGCTTGCTGAGACCCTTCCTTACATACCTCCAAGGTGCAGCTGAAGACATACACCCAGGGATGGCTGTAAGATTTGTGGGGTCCAGTGTAAAATGAAAATGTGTGGCCCCTTATTCAAAAATTATTAAGAGTTCCAAGAGAATAGCATCTGAAGTCCTAAGTGTGGAGCCCTGTGCAACTGTGCACATCACAAGCCCCCCAAAGCTGGACCTGCGTACAATGCAGAAAAGCATGCGGGAAGATGGTCCTCTAGGAGAAGCATTGGAGGATGCTAAATTAAATGTGTGTGCTTGCCCAGGAAGGCCACATACGCTATAGCAGATTGTCTGCCTTACAGGAGGTGCTGTCAAAATGAGTAAGACCATGTAAGGGAAGGATTTTCCTTTGTGAATCCCTGTGGGGAGGTGACCTCTAAATTCAAGGCATAATCATTCCCCAACAGTGATTTAATAACATTAATTACACTCCTGTAACTGAACTGTCTCACTCTTATAATTTCCTTAGAGAAGGAAGGTTGGGAACATCCTTCCCTACCCTGACTTTCTCTGGGGGAGGAAATATGGTAGCCTGCCAATAAGCATTAGGAGCGATTTCCTTTTGTCTGGGTCCATTTCAGCAAAGCTAAGCCAGAAGAACAGGTTTATTCAGGGGATGGGCAAGAGGACTGTTAACTGGAACTTCTTGTTGAGATGAGCCCCAGCCTATCATGTCCCCCCCAAAAACAAAGAACACTGGTGAGTCTGCCTGGCTTGGGTTGATCTTTGATATTCAGAGATTTTATCTTGATTGTTTTAAAATTTAAGAAGGCAAATTGGCCATTTAATCCTTTGGATTGAACTCTTTCTTTATGGAGTCATCTACTTGTGTAAAGGGTGTGAGGGGCAATTACTTTGTTTGTATAGCCTACGCCTGATAGAAATGCAGTAGGTGCTGTTGATGCCCTGTCAAGTCACCCAGCTGCCATGTGGGATTGACTGCCCAGGGCTCATCATCTGCCTCCTCTGCCCCTCCTGTAGAACTGCCCTTGGCTGCCATTCACCCTGGAAGCTGTTCATGGCCAATGACTCACTGATAGGAGGGTACAAAGAACCAGACCCCTTGCCTCAAGGTGAGGACAACTTTGTGGTGTGATTTATGTTCTAGGATCCTCTGTGGACCAGGTTGAGGCTGCCATTGATTTGAGACCACGTCCCTGCTCGATTTTTTCCTTTCCCTAGCCTGATTCTCTCTCTCTCCCCTTCAGGATTTTCCTGAGGAACACCGCCCCCCCCGAATAAATCATGTTTGCCAAACCCTTGTCTCAGGCTCTGTTTCTAGGGAACCCCAGGTGAGACAAGAACTATATCTGTCTTATTAAGGGAAATTCATCTTGAACAGACAGTTGCCACTGGGTCAGAATTTGAACACACTGACAGGGACTGTGGTGCATTCTTTTCCTAGAAACAAGGGTCTTGTTTTGGTGATATTAGAGAAATGGCCCCCTCTTGTCTTCTGGTCTGTAGATGGCTAAACAAACAGCAGATGAAGGATGAAGATCTGTGTTACCATCACTGATGAGGGCTGCTCCTATATGGCAGCCATTCTACTAACAGAGCTCCCTCAGAGCTGGGTGTCGGGCGAGCCACTGTATCACATCCTACTGCCCTCGCCCCTAGTCTGCAGCTCCCAGTTAACCACTGATGGTGTGACAATGATCATAGCCAGCCTGCATGCTGACTGAGTGCTTTCTACAGGTCAGCACCTTAAATCACAAAAATCACCCCATGAGGTAGGTCCCGGGTAATAGAGCTACTAGGGGGCAGAGCCTATTAGCAGTTTGGCTCTAGATTCCATCTCCTTACTACCTTTGTTCTAGCTGCCTCACAGGTAGGAATAGAGAATGATTCTCGCCTACTTCCTAGGGTTGCAAGATAAAATGAGATAATGTGAATGAAACAGTAAGTATAATGCCTAGCACAGAGTAAGGGCTCCATAAATAATCATCATCATCATTATATTTATTATAATATATTATAACATATTATAATAATGCAATTAAAAAATAATTATTATTATTTTGTAGAACAGTTTGCAGAGATACGAACATTCTAGAGAGCTGGAATCAGCATCATCTTAGTGAATTCCTTTTAAAATACAAATGTTCCTTGTCTGGAGTCCCGTTCCTTGCCTCACTGACCTCTGCTCCTCCCCATCCTAGGGGACAAAGCCTAGAGACAGTTGAGGTTTCTTTCAGTTTCCCATCTCAGCAAGGTGGTGGTGATGAGCACAGGGTGTCACCATGCTCCAGGTGCATTCGTGGTTCTGGTACCACTTTCTTGTGCTCATTGCCTCTTGGAATTACATAAGGAAAGATACAGGCCAGTCTGGTTAGAATTGACTTGGATATTTTTATTGTTTTCAGGCAGAAGAAAGAGGCACACGGGAAACGGGCAATGCAACCACCAATCTTAAAATCGAGTTGGCAGATTGAGAAAACGTTACAAGACAGGGTCATTCGCATTGGTGGTATCTTTGGCTCTCACAGTGAGTCATCTGCAGTCATTGCCAGGCGAGTCGGCTGTGCCCTGACTTGCACTGACATCTATATTTTGGTTGAGCGTGGAGACTGTATGACACCTGTCCTAGTAGATAGCAAACTTGCCATTTAAGCCACTTACAGTGACAGTTCATTGAGTTTCAGCTGAATGGGTTAGCAGCTAGATGGGGCTCTATTAACTGACCCTGAAAGTCATGGAGAAGTGGGAGAAATTTACTTTCTGGGAGGCAGCTTACAATGAAGTCATACTGACAAATGAGAGCCAAGGCATGCATGAAGACACAGAAATACACCTTCTTGGCCAAATTGCTCACAGATGCAAATTAACTCAAGTGAGAAAGAAAGAGCTGGGCAGTGGGCTAATTTTAAAGTATTATGCTGCCTCAAGTTTACATTCTCCTCTGGAATATATGCGTTTTATAGTAGGCTCGGAGTGAGGAAGGATTATCAGGGTAGTAGGGTGGGGATGGGGGCAGAAGGGTGAAAGTGCTTTCTGGGATTTGCATCTTAACTGTGGATTCATTAAAATATAGGTCAATAGAAACTTTAAGATGAAGTGTTCAAAACCCACAGACAGCAGTTTAACATCTTTCTATTTTATTGTCACAATCAGAAGACCTAGTTTTTGATCACAGGACAAGCAAGAATGTGGGTAGAGCAATTGAAAATGATCACTGGAGTAGGGAAAAAGTCAAATCAGATGTTTCTGCTGTCTGCCGATAGGACTCCTGTTTATTGTTCACTCTCAGAGAGGAGACTGTTAGGTAGAAAGATTAAAAAGACATCAGGTATGGATTGGGCCAGTGACTGGTTGAAAATTTTGTTAGGTCCTTAGATTTTGTTTTTGTTTGTTTGTTGGCTTTGTTTGACTGCATATGTCTGAACATGTCAGGGCTAGTTTGTTTTGACTATTTGGAAATATTCTTTTGTTGGTAGTTTGAAAGGATTAATTTGTCTGTTATAAAGGTACCCAGTACAAGGGATTAGTAAGAGACAGATATTATTTCTGGGTGGTGCAGGTTGGAATGTTAGTGGGGAGGGCATTGTTGAGTAGGAGTTAAAAGCATAGACTTTGTAATAAAACTGGTTAAGATGCAGTTGGAATTCATCTTCTACTGTGTGGCCTTGGAAATATTATTCAATCTCTTCAAGTTTCAATTTCTTAACCTGTAAATGGGGATTATACTTCAGGGTTTTGTTAAAGGATTAATTTCGACAACACATGAAAATTCTGTCTGGTGTGTGTTTGCAATGTAGGTATTCACTAAACAGTAGGCTCTAGGGTATGATGACGACCATGGTGTTAGCAAGAACTCTCATATCTATTAATCACTGAGTCCATATAAGGCATGTTTCCATCTCTTCCCTCTCTTTGAATAGAAAATTCCGGTAAAGATAGGTGTTAATGCCCATCATGCTCTTTACAATTTCGCTATAGTCTTAAGATCCCTTTTACTGTGATGGCTGAGCCCTTCCTGGTCTGAGAGGGGCCTATAATGAATGATGACCTGGCTGGTTCTGCTGGGCTCTTGGCTTTCCAAAATGGCGTGACTATTTAGAATCCAGAAGCTAGAACTACTAGTGTAATGTTTTTCAAATGTGCAGTAATCATAGCTAATATGTATTGATCTCTTACTGTGTACCAGGCATGATGGTAAACCTTGAACAGTCCTTTTCTCAGCTGGAATCTTCCTATAACTTCATATAAAAGAGATAGACACAGAGCCATGTGATTGAAACTAGTAGGTGTGTTTTGGGAAGAGGGTTGCCCAGAGGACTATTGTTACCTACCCTCTCTCTTCTCCCTTATGACATCTTGCAGTCCTCTCCTTGGAACTCTCGGACCTGATGGAGAGCTGCCAGGTGTTATGGTGGTCAATTAGAAGACAAGCCCAGTGAAAAGTAGTGATGTAGCCTTCATTCACTTACTGCGGTAGTGAAAGCAAGAGGACAAAAAGAGAGTGCTAGTTCCTCCATTGTCCCTTTTTTTCCCCATGGAATGGCACTGGGCATGGGTCAGATGGATCAGCACAGATGGGGGTAGGGGATGGTCTCACTGCTCAGGGAGCCCCCAAATGAAAGCCTCCTGCCATTTGATGGCCCTGGGGGCCCTGAGAGCAGCCCTCCCCTCCCCAACACACAGAACGAGGCTTCTGAATGGAGGTGCCTAGACTGGGAATGCAAATACATGTATGAGCATGGTTGGTTGGTGGGTGGGAGGGTGAGGCAGGCACAGTCCTTGACAACCATCCTTCCGGCGACTGTGGTGGACTTGCTTTGCACCAAGTCTAACCAAGTCAGGAGGGCAGCTTTCTCATTGTGAAGTCTGCCAAGCAGAGCCTGTGTTTGCATCAGGAAGACCACATGTAGGATTCTGCACTCTTTAGGACCTTTAGAACACAGTTTGAAAATTACTGTAATACTTGATAGAATATAGGATTGCTTTATGAAGGAAAGATGTAGTCATTTAGCTTTTAGGGAGAAAGGAGTTTAATATATTCTGTGCTAACAGATAGTTTATATTTATGCCTAATTGGCTCAGTGAACTCACTTTAATATACCAGTTGATCCTGCTTATGAAGGCATGCTCTTTATCTTGTTGATAGAAACCAAGTTGGTTTTCTACTTCCTAGGAAATATTTCTGCCCTTCACTGTCTCAACTTCTGTGACTCTTCCATGAGGTGGACTAAATAAGAACTCTCAATACTAGCATAAAATGTTATAGCTTGAAAATATGAAAGCTCTTGTAAATAAGATGCCAGTCATTGTTTATAGTGAATTTCAAGGTTGCTCAGTAATTAGGAGCAGAGGACAAGTCTTGCCAAATAGAGATGCTTTGCCTCTCAAATCAGATTTGAAATAATGACTTATAATTATTCAGCATTTACATGGTATTTTTATATGAATAAAATGCATCCCAATCATTTTTATTAGTGATGATCATGTGCCTTTTGGGATTTCTGTACATTTGTGTCGGTTGATGAGTGAATTGCTCTATGTAAAAGAAAACAAAGCAACCTTAGTGTGTAATGTTCTATTTCCAATTTTTAGATGCAAGGTTAGATTTAAGTTGAATATCTTGACTTCATAATTCACCTGCATACTACAATCAATGGATTCAAAGAAACCTTTGCTAATTTGTTTGCGTGTTTCAGAAATAAATTTGGCATGTTAGTTAAAACGGGTTATCAGTTTTGCTCCAGGATGATTGAAGTCAAAATTACGTGCATAAATGCTTAGATAGGAAGCATTCAATGGAAGCACGTCTCAGAAGCTGTCAATCTAATTTTTTTGGTAGTGTGCCCTTTAGTCCCCACTTTTGTGTGTTTTTGATGGATATGATTCTATACCCAATTCCAATGTGTAGTTCCCCCCCCCCCCCACCAAGAGATTCTCCCACACCAGCTGGGTATCCTGTAATTCAACTCAATTCTGACACTGTCTACCTTGAGATAGCTTCAGATCCCACAGGTTAAGGGCTCAGTCTTACCAGATTCCCTCCCCCTACCACTGCAGATACCAATCATAAATCCAGTTATTACCTATGCTTTTCACCCACTGCTTATAGATTGGAGGTCCCACCAACCTTCTGCTTGGGTTCCATTAATTTGTTAGAGTGGTTCATAGAACTTGGAGAAACATTTTACTTATTGGATTACTTGTTTATTATAAAAAGAAATAACCCAGGAACAGCCAGATAGAAGACATGCTTTGGGCATGGTGTGGGGACAGGCATGGAGCTTCTGTGACTTCTCTGAGTGCACCACTCTCCCCAACCTGTAAGCACTCCAAACCCTGTGCTTTCGGGTTTTTGTGGAAGCTTCCTTATATTGTCATGATTGATTAAATCCTGGCCTTTGGTGGGTGCCTGGGTGGCTCAGTCAGTTAAGCGTCTGCCTTCTGCTCAGGTCATGATCCCAGGGTCGTGGATTCAAGCATGGCATTGGGCTCCCTGCTCAGCGGGGAGCCTGCTTCTCCCTCTCCCTCTGCTGCTCCCAGCCCTGCTCGTACTCTCTCTCTCAAATAAATAAATAAAATCTTAAAAAAGAAATCATTGGCCATTGGTGATTGACTCAACCTATAGCTCCTCTCTCCTTGCAGGTTGAGGTGTAATGTTGAGACTGAAAGTTCCCACCTTCTAATCACATGGTTAGGCCTCCTGGCAACCAGCCCTCATCCTTAGGCTACCTAAGGGCTTTCCAACTGTCACATCATCAACGTAACAGAAGACACCATTATTGCTCTCTTCACGTAGCAAATTCCAAAATTTTAAGAGCTGTGTGCCAGGAAGGTGGACAAAGACTGAATAAATCATATTTCTTACCATAAATCACAATATCACAGGGGGATATTGTAAATGATAGTGCATAATAATGGTACCTCTCAAGAATTTCTTTCTAAAAAGGGGAACCAATATTAGAATTGTAGGCTCCTGTGGAATACTTGGAAACCACTGGCAAAGATTTGATTTCTCCTAGGTAATTAAATCACAGGCTGAAGCCGTGGACATAATAGTGGCCATTCATAAAACACTCTCAGCTTGGAAGGAGACAGCAACTACTCTGCCGGTCTAGTAGCAGTTAAAATATTAGACACACCAGTAGTTTGGTTTTCTCTTTCTCAAATAACTGGTTCTTTAGTTTCCAGATTACTTTTCTCTTTTGTAGGCACAGCCAAAGAGGAGGGTTCAGAGTTCTCCCTTGGGTTCTGTCTTGTTTATCTAGTTGGTTGGAGAACATGAGAAAAGAGAAAGTACAGTGTAAGTTGGCTGAGGACACCAGCCCTCTGGAGGATAGGATTAGCATTTAATTAGAGGTTAGAAACAAATAGAACTAAGTTCAATTCCTGCCAAGTGTATCTTATTCATATGGAAAGGATCAGGAAGCTTTACAAAATGAAGTTCAGAAATACTCAGGAAAGATGCAAAGGTTGAATGGTTCACCATTTTAGAAAAGCAAATGTGAGTTTATATTGGGAGGTACTTCAACAGGAAAAGAGAATATAAGCTGCTATTATCTGGTTCTGCTTCTAATTGATCACACCCAGTTTCAGGGCCGGTTTTTGCACTAGACTCTGCAACTGGGGAAGTCAAAAAGAATCTGGAGTGTTCAGAGAAGGTAAAGAGTGCTTTACTGTTGGATGATAATACTGTCAGTAAGAATCAACGAAGCTGCCATTTACTGGTCTGGAAAATAGGAGGCTAAAGCCATACATGAACAAATCTTCAGATGTTGTAGGAGAGGAATTGACTTATTCCACTTTCCTAATGGCAGCACAATTACACTCATATCTGAGTGGGTCCTTGGGGCTTCTCATCTAATATGTTACTTTTTTGCAGGAATCCCCCAGACAACATTCCCCAATAGGTAACCATTCATTCACCTTTCAAGTACCAGACAATCGAGCACTACTCAGGCAGTTCCATAAAAATTTGAGGCTTTTAATTTATGGAGTCCAAATCTACATCCATGTAGCATCTCCTTCGATCCAGGTCCTGATCTTTAGAGCCAAAGAGAATATCATCTCTTCCCTCCCTCACAAGGCAGACTTCTGTGTAGTCTGAGGACAATTGCCATATTCCTTGGAAGGTTTTTTTCAAGATAAGCACTCATACTACTTAGTTTTCTCGACTTTGTCATATGTTTAATTTCTCTCTCCTCTTGATCTTTTTTCTTTGAGCAAATTTCAGTATGTCAGTTGTTTTTAAAATTATAGCACAGATGAGGTGCCTGGCTAGCTCAGGGTTATGAGTTCAAGTCCCTTTTGGGTATAGAGATTACTTAAAAATAAAAAATCTTTAAAATAATTGTAGCACAGAGAACCGGGCATATTGTAGGGGGAAACAGGACATCGGCCTCTTTATACTGTATCTTCTGTTAAGGAAGTCTAGGTGACATTGCATTTAGCCACAAAACTCTGAGTGTACTCAGAACCTTGAAACGCATGAAAACCTTGGTTATTTAAGTTATAAAAGTTATTTACTGTTACGACATTATAGCTCCCCATTTTATTTTTAGAACTGTAGAACATTGGGGCACCTGGGTGGCTCAGTTGGTTGAGGGGCGACTTTTGATTTTGGGTCAGGTCATGATCTCAGGGTCCTGGGATCAATGCTCAGCAGGGAGTCTGTTTGTCCCTCTCCCTCCCCCTCTGCTCCTCCCCCTGAATATAGGTGCCTGTGCTCGCTCTCTCCCCCCACTCAAATACATAAATAAATAAATACAATCTTAAAAAAAAAGAATTGTAGAGTATTATGTTAGTTTCCCAAAGCTGGTGTAATAAATTAACCTAAACTTGGTAGCTTCAAAGAACAGAAATTTATTTTCTCACAGTCCTGGAGGCCAGAAGTCTCAGGGCTGCACTACCTTCAGAGGCTCTGGGGGAAAATCTCTTCCTGGCCTTTTTCAGCTTCCAGTGCCACTCGCATTCCTTGTCTTGTGACTGCATCTCTAGTTCACTCTAGTTTATCTTTTTTTTTTTTAAGATTTTATTTATTTATTTGACAGAGAGAGAGACAGCGAGAGAGGGAACACAAGCAGGGGGAGTGGGAGAGGGAGAAGCAGGCTTCCCGCCGAGCAGGGAGCCCGATGCGGGGCTCGATCCCAGGACCCCGGGATCACGACCTGAGCCGAAGGCAGACGCTCAACGACTGAGCCACCCAGGCGCCCCTCTAGTTCATCTTTATATTGCCTTCACCTCTGTGGGTCTGTCCCCAAACTCCCTCTGCATCTTTCTTATAAGGGTAAATATGATTGCATTTAGAGACCACCTGGATCATACAGGCTAAGTTCCTCTTCTCAAGATCCATCCTGAACAAGCGCTGTTAGTTTCTCATGGTTTCTGTAATAAACCACCATAAACTCGATGGCTTAAAACAGTGTATTCTCTCATGGTTCTGGAAACCATAAGTTTGAAATCAGGATCCCTGGACCAAAATCAAGGCATTAGCACAGCGGTGCTCCCTGCAGAGTCTCTAGGAGAGAAAACATTCCTTGCCTCTTCTGGCCTCTGGTGACTGCCAACATTCCCTGAGTTGTGACAGCATCCTTCCAGTCTCTCCCTCCTTGGGCACAGTGCTTCCTTCTCCTCTGTGGTGTTATTTCCCTCTGTCTCTCTCTCATTAAGACCCTTGTGATGGCACTGAGGACCCACCTAGAGAATCTGGGATAATCTCCACACCACTATCCTCAATTGAATCACATCTGCAAAGAGCCCTTTATTCAAATATGGCTCCAGGTATTCGAATGTGGATGTCTTTTAGGGGGCTGTTTTCCAGCCTACAATAAATACATCATGTTCAACCTCCTTTTTCTACAAAGAAAGAAACAGAAGCTCTGACATAAGTCAGTCTGTGGGAATGGGTTTCTGTTCTTAAAATGAGTAGCTGGAACAAGAAGACTCCTCCAGACTCTACTGTAGTGGAAGGAAGTGACACTTAATTCCTTGCCCATGATTTTCACAACTGATACTGGGAGGAAGTAAATATATAATGCTATAATGATCTGTATTAAATTTTGCTATATTTGGCCCTTTGTTCTAACCTGTTCACTTATATCAGATTTTCTCAATAGTGGCACTAGTGATATTTGGGTTGGAAAATTCTTTCTTGGTTGATGGAAGCAGGGATGGGGCTGTCCTCTGCATTGGAGGATGTTTATCAGCCTCTCTGGCCTCTACCTACTAGATAGTAGTAGTACTACCTCCCCCCATCCCTCTCCCTCCTTCCCCTGAGTTATGAAAACAAAAATACATCTTCAGACCTTACCAAAATGCCTTTGGGAGGAGGTGCAAAATCACCACCAGTTGAGAAAATATGGACTTGTATGGAAACACTAGGGTTCAAGGTCTTCTTTTTTTATTTCAACTTTATTATCTGCCAATTTGATCAAAAATCATTTTCTGTAGCCAAATATTAAAGTTTAAAAGTAATAATGTTAGAAAAAGGACAGGACTGTCATCAAAGCACTACAAATCACCATTACCTTCTTCTTGATGGACCATAAATCTACTTTTTGGAGCCAGCTGTCAATCCTTCTAACATTATCACCATCTGATTTACCTTGTTCCTTAAGGGTATTCTGAGCATGCTTGTCAAGTGACTTGCTGAAATCCAGGTCCTAGTTCTAACACATTTTAGTGCTAATTCTGTAGACAAAGGGGATAGAATGAATTCGACTAATCTTTAGTCTCTTCTGCTACTTGGTAATTATGGTTTTCTTTTTGAAGAGCTCACAAATCATACTATTACTCATCTGCTCTAGAGTCCTCTGGTGCTTAAATTTGAACTCACCAGTTTGTGTTTATGGAATCAGCTTTTCTCCCTTCAGAATATTTGTCCATTCCCATTCCCATTCTTTTGGTACTTAATCCTTTAATTCATGATTCCTAAAAGATTAGGAACAATAGATCCAAGATTCTATCTACAGTTTCTCTTAACATCTGAATATATACTATGTATCTTTATCTATCTCTGCCTCTATATTTATCTCTATGTATACATAGGAGACTTTAACATCTTGGAATCAGCAAAAGGCTTTCGTAGAATCTCCTCCATGGTTGAAACCTTGCCTCTAGGTGCCAGAATTACATATCCAACTGCCAATTTGACATCTTCACTTGGATATCTCAAACATTATTCAAATTATCGTGAACTCCTGATATCCAGACCCAACTGTGGTCTTCTCTGCTGTATCTCAGCTTGGGGAAGGGCACCACCATCTGGTCAATTCAGCAAACCAGGACACTAGAAAACAGTCATGAACATCTTCTTACTCCATATCCAATCCATCAAAAAAATTCAATGGATTATACCTTCTAAAAATACTTTCCACATTTCCCCCTTCTTATTAACTCCCCTTCTTCTATACCAGTTCAAAGTACATCATTTCTCACCTCAGCTGATGGAATAGCTTCCTAATTGGGCACCTGGGGCAACTCCTGAGATGCATGCTGGTCTTCTGAGGTATGAATCTGATTATATCATTCTATAATGAATTCCCTTTATTCTGGAATAAAAGTTAAAATCTTGAACATTACGTAGAAAGCACAGTCCAGGCTGGCCCTGCCTACCTCTGCAGCTACATTGCACTCTGCCTACATCTTTATCCTTGGCCACTTTGGTCTTCTTTCTGTACCTGAGCACATGTACCTTGCTCCCCTGCTCTTGCACTGGTAAATTCCCCCCATGCCAGCCAGGCTCTTCTCTGTCCTGTTTTTATCCGATTTTAGCTCACACTTATCTTCAGATCTCAGCTCAATCATCCCTTCCCAAGGAAGCCTCTCCCAGTCATGTCCTGACACACTCCTCTGTTCCTCTAAATCAAATCTTCCCAACGCATGCAGTCATAGCACCATATACTTCTCCTTTGTTGCACTTTGGAAATGTGATTTTACACTTATTTGGGTGACAATTGAATTAATATGCCTCCTACAGGAAATCAGTGAACCTTGCTCACTTTTAGAGCCTTGTCACTTTTTTATCTTCTGTGCTAGTTACACCACTTTTGTACCATTTGAAAAATACCTAGCATATTGTGTGAGCCTAAATATTTTTTTTGGGGTGGAGAATGGGTGAAGGAATGGTTGACTATTGGTCCCTGTTCCCTGTAACATGTTTGTTGTATGCTTTTATTGACTAAAGATGCATTTCTTCAACAGAGAATGCAGAATGAAATCTGAGCTGATTTTGCTTCTCTGGTCAAATTAATATAAAACCATCTGCTTTCAGAAATAGATAAAACTCATTCTTTTTTTCTCTAAGAACAATTTAAAAAGCCATTTAATTTTGTTAACTATTCACAGTTATTTTTTATTATTGTTATTGCTGATTTATTTTATCTTATTAATTTTATTTATTTTACTTTTGTAGTTGGTTCTGGGGTTTAGTTCTTCTGACATCATTCAAATTATAGGATTATAGGTCTGTGCAATTCATTTGGCATTTAATGTTGATGAAGTCTTTTTCATTCTATTTGTTGCATGTAGTCTTTGAAAAGTATCTTTCCAGGGGCGCCTGGGTGGCTCAGTCGGTTAAGCATCTGCCTTCGGCTCAGGTCATGATCTCAGGGTCCTGGGATAGAGCCCCACGTCAGGCTCCCTGCTCAGTGGGGTGTCTGCTTCTCCCTCTCCCTTTGTGATCCCTCTCCTTCTGTGATCACTTTCGCTCTCTCTCCAATAAATAAATAAAATCTTAAAAATAAAATTAAAAAAGTATCTTTCCAGATATCTGTGTAACCATTTCTTCCCCAATATGGGCCTTTACTTGATTTGTTTTTAGATAACCTATCTGATTTTTTTTTTTTTTTTTTTTGCTTTTTTTAAAATCTCAAGTCTACCTCTAATGTGGCTCAGAATTCCCCCATTTGGATATCAAGGAGTCTAACACGTGTTTGGTTTCTCCCAAAGTTATAATCACTTCCATTTTACCAACCAGTTGGTTCATCATATCTGACTTGCCCTCAGTTTCTCTGTCTAGCTGTGTGGCCTCAGGTAAGTCCCTTACCTGTCAAAGTTCAGGTTTCTCATCTGTTGGGAGAGGAAGTTGGACTCGATAAGGTCCCATCATATTCAAAACCCTTAAAGCAATAAATGTATATCATAGTGGAAGAATCCATTTTCTTTTACTTCTATTGAGGTTGGAATATGATGAAATTTTTTGTGAGGATCAGTATTTTGTTCTTAATTATTGCTGAGTAGTATTCCAAGGTAAGGATATACCACAGTTTTTTTTTTTAGCTTTATTAAAATATAATTGACAAATAAAATCATAATCTATTTAAAATGTACAGTGATCCCTCTTTCCAGATATCTATATATGCTGTATATAATCCCTCTTTATCCCTGTATATAATCTATTTAAAATGTACAGTGATCCCTCTTTCCAGATATCTGTATATGCTGTATATAATGTATATGTATATCAAATTTGATATTTGATATCAAATATTTTTGATAGATTTGATATACATATACATTATGAAAGTTCCCACAAACACTTAACATAATCATCACCTTACATATTCACCTTTTGTCTTTTTTCATGATTTTTTAAGTCATTCAATTGTTGAAGGATATTTGGGTTGTCTCCAGCTTTGATTATGACAAATTAAGTTGCTATCAACATTCATGTGTAGGTTTTTGTGTAAACATAACTTTTCATTTCTCTGGGGTAGATGCCCAAGAACGCAATTGCTAGGTCATATGGTACTTGGATATTTAGTTGTTATAAGAAATTGCCAAATGTATTCCAGAAATATAATTTTGTATTCCCATCAGCAATGTATGGAAGATTGGTTTTCTCTGTATCTATGCCAGCATTTGGTGTTATCACAATTTTTAAAAAGATTTTATTTATTTATTTGAGAGAAAGAAAAAGAGAGCATGAGCAGGGGGGAGGGGCAGAGGGAGAGGGAGAAACAGACTCCCCTTTGAGCAAGGAGCCCAACTCAGGGCTCGATACCAGGACCCTGGGATCATGACCTGAGCCGAAGGCAGATGTTTAACCGACTGAGCCACCCAGGCGCCCCTTTCCATATCAATTTTAGAATCAACTTATCTATATCTACAAAATACCTTGGTGAGATTTAGATGGAAATTGAATTACATCTATAGATCAGTTTAGGGAGAACTGACATCATTGCTATGTTGAATTTACCAATCCATGAACAGTATTTCTCTCCAGGTGGGCTTTCTTTGATTTCTTTCATCAGCGTTTTGTAATTTCTTTTCCACACAGATCCTGTACTTATTTTGCTAGGTTTATATCTAAGCATTTCATCTTCTTTGAAGAGATTTTTAAATAGTACTGTGTTTTAAAATTTCGGTTTCTTCATGGCCATTGTAAATGTATAAAAATGTGATTGATTTTTGTGTGTTGATCTTGTATGTAGACAATTGTGACAATACCTTTTTCTGAATTTACATGTTTTTTCATCAACTGGATTATGAAGGCCTTTGGGCGCTGTATGTTTCTATGCTACATGAACAGTAGGGGCTTCATGCATATTTATGTGTGAGAGGTCTAGCACCATTAGTACTGTGGTCTGTGACTCAGTCACGTTTAATAAGACCTCACTTCTGTTCTTCTACCTTTTCCTTTTTCTTTTTGCTAAAAGAGCTAATTCACAGTGCATTTGTCTACATGCCCACACTCCTGTTTTTCCTTGGTGTGCAATGCACTGAATCTGTTGGAAATAGTTTTCATTTATTTACAGCTTCAAGAGAGTAGTGTCTTAGGACAGACTGAAATTGGGATTTAATTAATGTCTTTACACAGTACTTGGATACTAACCTCTTTAACTACTAGAGAGATACTTATATATCTGATTCCATTTAGAGTCTTTAGCAGGTACACAAAGTGCTAGAAACAGGTTTTTTTTTTTTTCCTTTTGTATGACACAAGCAATAATTAAAGTTTAAAAGCTGTGTATTGGCTTTTTCATAGTTCATTTGACATTAATTGTGTTTCTATGCTTATGGTTTGGTTGAGGACTTTCATTCAGTACTTTTTATTACTTGTGCTGTGTGTTTGTACATATATCATATTTTTCAAACATTTTTCAAACACCCTCTTTCCCAATCTCTACAAAAGATAATTTATACCTGGCAGAATACAAATGAGAAAGAGAACAGATGTGGGTGAAGAAAATCTGTGATTTAAAGTTAATAAGCAAAGGAAGAAGTAGTAACAATCTCTTTAGGAGATTCAGGAAACCAGCTTGGAAATGATTAATAAAACCTAATGATAAGATCTTCAGCTTTACTGAAGCTTCATATTCTGTAAGTATGTGTGATCAAAAGTTAATATCTAATTTTGTCAAAAGCAAGACTGATAATGCTGGGTGATAAAATCTGAAATGTTATTGCGGTTTGCTGAGACCCCATTAATGTAATAATATATGTGAAGAAATACACTAGAGAAATCAGGAAGTCATAACCCAGAGACTAAGGGGTAACAGAATACACTACCCCAAAATATGCGACTTTGGCATGTGGGTTATTTGGGGTTGAAGGCAATCAAGGCCCAGCAGACTCAGGAAGAATTTCTTACCTCAGTCTTACCTGCCTAAAAGAATTTAGATAAGGGCCTGTATAATGAAGAGATCTATTGCCAAAGATAATTTTTATATCAGAAAGACTTATTTGCATGGTGTGGCATGCATTTGTTTACGTGTGGCACTCATTTGTTTACCACACATTTGCTTTTCCTATGAATTGTCTTCCTTCCCTTTGACTCTAGACCGCTACCCCCTTCTCAGTTAACTCAGGATGGCACATAAGCCTCAATTGCCCAACTGCCTTTGAGTCTCATGTCCTTGTGGGGACCCTGTATATATGTAATTAAATTTGTTTTTCTCCTGTTAATCTGTTTTGTGTCAATTTAATTGTTAGACCAGCCAAAGAACCTAGAAGGGTGAAGGGAATATTTTTCGATCTCTACAAGATTATGCTCCATAAAAGAAGAGCCTCTTCCTCCAAATAAACCACAAAGTAAGAGTGACAGTTATTTAAATATGAAACATTCAAGATAAAGTATAGGTCAATTCAATTTGACAGATGTCTACTGAATCCTTGTATATCCCAGGATCCATAGTATATACTGAGGGAAGGAAGAGGCAGAAGGCACAGCTCTTCCCCTAGATGTGTTAAAACCATGGCTTTCCCTGTAGATTGCCTGGGGAAATAATCTTGAAGGCATGGTACTCAAGCAACAAGCATTTAGAATCTGCAATATCAAAGATAATCAGACTGAAAACAACTATGCTAAACAAAATCAGATATTCCTGAGATGCCTCACATTAATAATGAATGAAGGGAAGGTAAAAGAAACAATAATCCCTGTAAACCTTAAATTCTGAATATCCATCAGATTCATGTACTTTCGAAACCTTTGTCATAAGAACCAGAATCAGCACAAGATGAACTTGATAGTGCAGTTCTTTGTGTTATTTTCCGGACCTACTAAACCAGAGGATTATTTTTTTTCAAGGTGGCAAAAAATACTATAATTGTTTTTTGGGACGGATTTGAATCAGGTGGATCTTGGTATAACATTGTTAAAATTTATTAAATTTTGCACCTTTTAAGATTTGATAGATAAGACTACCAGAGCAATAGTATTCTATTCCAATGGTTCTGTAATTGGATCCAAGTGGAAATGCTCAGATGAAACAGATATTCACTCAATCGGCAAGATCTTGTGTGTGGTTGAGCATCCACTTTGTATGGAGAAACAAAGAGAAGTCATGACTGATGCCTTCAAGAAGTTAAAATTCAGTAGAGCAGACAGATTGATGTGTGAGGAGTCCAGCTGCAGATTAAAAGCAGGGTGTGATTTTTCAGGCCCGACTAAAGTCAATTACAAAAGCTTTACATGACTGGCCTCGGGGAGAATTCGTCCTGGCCCCGACAGGCTTGGGACACAGCCAACGCACTGAAGTCTGAGGGGAGTTCAGTCATGATCTTTCACATCTTTCCATGCCTCGCTGCAGTACCTTCATTCCTGGTCTCTTCAGTGGGGTCTGGACAGTGTCCTCTGCATGTGCCCACCCCTGCTGAGCTCTCCTTACAGGAAATGAGGGGGAGAACCTTGAAGACACTTTCCCCCCACTATGGCTCAGTTCACTTCTAGCCCACCTTGCTTGCCCTCTGCATCCCACTTCCGAGTCCATAAAACAAAATTCAGGCAACAGAAGGACCCTCTTGTCTGCGCCGGTCAACTCATGTACTATTCCATGGGGGAAAATGGACCAGGAGGAGTGGGTGCTTCCTCTGGTTTTAGGCTTTGACTTACACTATTGCAGTAAGTGATTAAGGGCTTGATGCCTTCATTTTTGTCTTGTTGTTTACACGGGCTACTCCTACACACCGGACCGCTCAGCCGAGCTCTCCAGAATGTGGGTACAAACAGTCACAACAGAGTGAGAGACATAAATACGGGCACTGGAAAGAGTTCTGAGAGGCCAAAGGGTGGAGCAAAGGGGCAGCCGCAGGAGGTTGTAGTTCAGCATGGCTCATAGGTGTGCACTGGAAACAAAGGTACTCGTGCCCTTGGGGCTGAAACTCCACAGCTCCTCGGGAAACTGCAAACAGATTGTGTGGAAGACATCGGCAAGTGGTGGTAGGTAGTGGTGAGGCTGGTTGCCTGGGCAGGGGGCCACCTGAAGGACTTCATTCTCCTGGGGAGCTGCTGAAAATAAAAGAAAACCAGATTCATCAGAGGAAAGCGATGATTCATCTATTTCCATTTGAAATGACTTGTGTTTTCTCCCCCCTCACTTTAAATTCCCACTCTTATATTTTAAATACACCAGTAAAGAGTGACCCCACCACCCTCGAGCCCCCCCCCTGTGGACCCCAATAAAAGCAGAATCCCTGAACAGTGAGTGCTTTGTCTACTTGTGACCTCACTGTGTGGCTCGAGGTGTGCTGTGTAATTTCCAGGGTTTATAAGAAATCAACCTTATTTTTTCAAAGTTTCCTGATGGTCATTGCTGAAGGGCATCTTGCAATCATAAAAAGAAGTGATGTGGGAAACAAAGGCAAAAGAAAAAAAATTAAATTTCCTTTTTGCCTACAGCCCATTGACAAGTCCTCGAAACAGGTAGAGTGACCTTCCTCTGGGAGCTCAGCTGCCTCAAGGTTGACACTTTGCTAAGGGCAAAAGGCAGTCTTAGCCCAATCCCCCAGGATCCTATGAGTCTACTTTAACATATAAAAATTCCTTTGGAAACATCCTTTATCTCTGCCCCCCATTAAGATATATGTTAGCCGTCATCCCCCAAGCATATGGCCCACTGATACACATCTGAAGGGTCTCATGACTAGGGTTTTACTAGACAGTAATAAATGACCTTTTCCTAACAATAGCTAGCACCCTCAAGGTCCTGGAAACCTTGCTTAGAGACACGCTATCCCTAATCCCCTTCCCAACTTGAAAGTATACAATTGGTCACTCCTCATGACCCCAGCACAGCTCTTTCTGCCCATGGGTCCTATCCCCATGCTTTAATAAAACCACCTTTTTGCACCGAAGATGTCTCAAGAATTCTTTCTTGGCTGTCGGGCTCCAGACCCCAACATTTCCTACATCAGAAGCACCGGGGCCTGTCTAACCACAGCATTGCTTATTGATAGGCTGAGACCAGCACAAAACAGTACCACGTAAGATTGTGTGAAGAACGAACGAGAGCTTGTATGTCCAGCATCAGCGGCTGTGACTTAATAAGCTCTCACAAATAGTTATTTCTAGAATAGAGGAGGCAGGGAGTCATTAGTTCAGTGTGGCTTGCATCCTAAAGATGTAGTCTGTGTGTTTAAGGATTTCTGTCCATTAGAAAGTCATTAGTACTTTTTGGAAAGAAAGCCAATAGATTAAAAAAAATTAATAATTCTAAATAATAATCATCAGTGCCAAATTAGGCAATTAGAAAGATAATAAACCCAAAAAGAGACTGTTGTTTTCACACATATCCTCAAACATACATACAATGCACCCATCCACATGGTATTCATGCCTACAAACCCTTCATGTTTTAATGTGTTTCAGAAAGACAATCATTGTTTTGTAATCTACTCTGATTTATAACCATGCAGTCAATAATTAAGTATTCTGGCTGGGCGAACCAGATACTCATGAATCTAATCAAGGCTGTTTTTAAGTAAAACACATTGAACCAAGCCTGCTTTCAGATTCCATTCTCCTATCTTTCAGTATTCACGACCTAGCTGAGAAATTCAGAAGAGCCTGTGTGTGGTAAAATTTCACTGAATATTCAGCATATATGGGAAGCCACCTCCAATTAAGATAAACAATGAGCAGGATGCCTCGTTCTTAGGAAAGAGTTAATGGGGAGTAGTGAGACGAACCCACCAGTTTCCAGCTCAAGCATTTTTTTTTTTGAAACATTGAAAGACTGATCTGCAAGTTTATGAATACAAATGTAGCAGTCAGTCATCTCATAAGATTTACAAATGGCCTTGGCTGCAACTAAGTGGGTGGGAAATGAAGGGCTCAGGGAGGAGGGAGCTGCTGTGTATGTGGTGCTCGGCATTATACTGATGAAGAATGCTGTCGAGGGGCTGTGTTTTCAGATACTTGCGAGAGTCTCCGGCCCGTGTTTTATCTTTGGATGTTACCATGGCTACTGATGGAAAGAAATGAAAACCAAAAGGTGGAGGGAGGTAGACAGATTAGGGGATGGAAGAAGTGCAGAAAACAATCTCAACAGCCAAGCATCTGGGAAGATTTATTACTGAAGGTCTTGATTGCTTATCCTGCTGCATGTACTGTATATTCAGACATCCACTCTGAAGCCAGTTACCTTTTTGAATAAAGCTCCACAAAGGACACACTGGAGATCAATTGACCTGCTTCTTGTGCAACCGTCCTTTTATTTCTTATACAGGAGGTTAAGAAAGTAGGGAATCTTGCCTTCAAATCTCAGCTCTGCACTTCCCAGCTACTTGGCTTTGACTGAGTTATTTCACTTCTTGGAGTGAACCTCGTCAGGTTCTTAGGGGATCACAGGTGTGAAAGTACTTAGGACAATACCATGCATACTAATGAGCACTTTGGGTCAGTTTTTATTCTACTTCTTATAAAGTTGTATATGAGTTGGTTATGACAAGCCAGTCCACTTGTCTGTTTCTAGGTCTTCCTTCAGGGAAGTACACGTGTGGGATCTATTTCATTAAAGTGATGTATTATGGCTAATAAAGGCTGGTGAGCAAACAAACTGTATTCCCAGCTTCTCTATGGGCAGTTCTTGCCCCTCTGGTCAGGCCTGATTGAGGAACAAGGTATGCTCTATCACTGTTGGCTGCAATAGCCCTACCTTGTCCTGATACTTTATAAAAGTTGGTGCAGGGGCGCCTGGGTGGCTCAGTTGGTTAAGCATCTGCCTTCAGCTCAGGTCATGATCCCAAGGTCATGGGATCAAGTCCCGCATCGGGCTCCCTGCTCAGCAGGGAGTCTGCTTCTCCCTCTGTGCTCTCCCTCTCTCTCTCTAAGAAATAAATAAAATCTTTAAAAATAAATAAATAAATAAGTTGGGTGTAAATAACAGTTTTATAAATGGAGACATCTTTCCTTGGAACATCTTTTCTATTACAATGTTCTGTCTCATCTCTGATTGAGAGGAAATTAACAATGATATTTAAAAAAAATTTTTTTGGGGGGGGGAAGGGCAGAAGGAGAAGGAGACAGAGAGAATCTCAAGCAGAGTCCTGCTGGGCATGGAGCCCAATGACCCAGGGCTTGATCTCAAGACTCAAGAGTGCAACCTGAGCCAAAATCAAGTCGGATGCTTAAACTACTGAGCCACCCAGGCGCCCTGACAATGATATTTAAACCTAGTTTCCCTTTCAGTGGTTCTGTCAAGTGGTTAGTTAATTTTATTACTAACTTAAATGCATTAGGAGCATTATTTCTATTTAAAATTAGTGAAAAAATCCTTTCATAAAGTAAAGGTTGCTTTTGAAATGTGAATGCTTAACTTCCTTCAACTCAATTTACTAGGTTATAAAAATGGGTCTTCATATACAGTACTAAGTTTTCATAAGGTGCACTGATTAACTATGTCCAACATCTTGAGCATCTTGTTAAAATAGACACAGAATGTATTCTCCTGGAGGAGTTGTTCATTATTGTTTGATATTTATAGGTGTCTTACATTTTTGGAGAAGTAATCAAAAACACTCTGGAGAGTAAGAAGAATGAATTGCTTCTACATGTTTCCCCCTTACGTCTGATTTGCTCTTCTCCTTTCTATACTGTCTACATAATTGCTGAATCTTATGGCTCAGGACAGTGTTTTCCAGACTCTGGGATACAACCCATTTATGAGCCAGGAAATCAATTTGGTGGTGGCTACGAGTGTATTTAAAAAGTGAAATGGAACAGAATAGAAAATATCAGAGTGCATTAAACATGGGAAGGTTAAGTACTACTTCTTGACATTTTACTTCAGTTATATATTTATACTCTCACATGCAGATTGAGGTAGAAAAAAAATGGAGAGCCCTTGACTTCAGGGTTGTAGTCCAAGGCTAGTGGGACTGGGGAATGGAACCAGGCAAGTTTAGGCTTTTATAATGAAAATTTCACCTCCCTTATGGGATGAGAATTTATGATACCTGTAGTTCAGCAATTCTCTTAGTATTAGAATATTTCTTAGACTGTTCCAAGTTCCTGTTGGAGATGCTACCATCTAGATAGTTACCGAGGTTCAAAACATCAGGGTCCTTTTTGTCTTCTTTTCTTTCTCTTCTTCTTCCTCTTCCTCTTCCTCTTCCCCTCCTCCTCCTCCTCCTCCTCCTCTTCCCCTCCTCCTCCTCCTCCTCCTCCTCCTCCTTCTTCTTCTTCTTCTTCTTTCTCTCTCTCTCTTACTCTCTCATCCTTGACTTCAAATCTGTTGCTGGGTAATGATGATTCTACCTATATTATCCATCACTGCTCTGCCTCCTCTCCTCATTTCCCCACCCTGGGGAAGTCCTGTCTACTATAATAGGTTTCTCACACCTCCACATTTTCTGCTGCCCAATGACATCCTAAAATGGAGGTAAGATTATCACTCTTATGCTTGAAAAGTTTCAGAGCTCCCCTGATACCTTGGTTTCCTGATGTTTAAGGGCTTCATGATAATAATGCTGTCTTACGTCTCCTGTCTTTCTTGTCCGTTCCTCCTGTGACCTACACTTCAGCCAGCCAGAACTTCCTGTTGCTTTCCACCCTCACCTCTGTAACTCTTTTCCACATTGTTCTCTCTTCCTGGACATATATTTTCCTTCTGTCATTTCCATCCTTTGCCTGAATTCAGAACTTTATGTCTTACCCAGGTTTATGCCTAAATGCTTGACTTGTTTCTCCAGGTAGAAGCATCCTTCCCACACTGAAACTCATTGCATTTTACCTGTATGATTCTGAGGATGTGGCTTTAATTATTCATGTACAGGACTGCTCTGCCTTTAGATGAAATAATCTCTCTCCCCCATTTCCTATTTATTATAGTGTCTTGAAACTAGAAGTGCTTGATACATGTTTGCTAGTAAGCTATAAAATGACACTCTTCAAGTAGTGTGTTTTGGGTCTAAAAGGGTTAAATCAGCTTCCAAAATGACCTCAGATAGTCCCAGAAATTGTTATATATACGGGAAGAAGGAGAATCATAGAAATCTGGGAAGAACTATTAATTCTTTTACCTGCTTTCAGATACTTCAAAACACTGGAAAAGATTGCCGCCTGACATATTGGTCCTTCTCAACCCATTCACACATATCATTAGTGGCCAGTCAGTGACATATCCCTAAACATTGTGATAAGGTGCAACCTACCAAGGTCAACAGCAGTGCCTGCTATAAATTTCAGTATTCTTTCTGGCTTGAACATTTTGTGTTTTGGATAGAGGTTTTCAAAGCATTGTCCCTGGATTCGTAGCACCAAGATTACCTGGGAACTAGTTAGAAATGCAAATTCTCTGCCTCACCCCACACCTGTTGATCAGAGGTCTGGCATGAAGCTCAGAAATCCGTGTTTCAATAAGTCTTCTGAGGAATGATGATGCATGCTGACCTCTACGGTCTTCTGATTTACCTCTCTCTCTTCTCTTACCCCCATTCTCTCTGTAACTTGCATGAATCCTTAACACCACCACAAGCTTGTGAAGAGCACTGAGTCAGCCATCTCTAATCATGGGTAGTTATGCATCAGAAAAAAAAAACAAACCCAAACCAGAAAACAAAACAGTATTGCAACTATACCAAGAATAAGGAAATCCAGTTTATGGAGCAAAATTAGACATAACTAAGCAACCTATTCCATCATCCACCAGAATTTTAAAAATTGCTAGAAAGTGTCTTCAAAATCCTTTCTTAATTTTCCTTAAACCTGGCTTTCTTTATGCAATGCCATTCAAGATAAACTACTTCTCACTCAGTATTTTTTTCCCATTTATTCCCTAGTTATGTGACAGAATTCTGTTATCCATTGCTAATTTGTAGACTATCAGCAGCAGCATTTTAACTTGGGCGGGCTTTTATAGACTTCTTAGGGGTCTAATTTGCAACTAATATCATTGTTGCTACAGGGAAACGTAGTCTCTGTTCCAAAAGTCCAACTCACAGAGCACTGAAATGTGGCAAATTGGCGCATTGGGAACTTCGTGTGTCGGGAAGATACTATGCATATCAAGTTCTCAGTTCTTCTTTCAGACATGAAAAATCGGCATCAAAGTATATCTTTCACTGAGAATCTTGACAAGACACAGGTAGAGCTGAGTGGGCAATAACCTGTGTCAGAATTTTTTTTGTAGGTGCAGAGAAATGCTAACTGGCCCTTGAGTACTTCCCGGGGAGGAATTTCACTTTTGGAGTTTTTCCCTTTAAATTTAATCATTTTATCCTAGTAAACCATAAGGGCCTCTGAAAGAGGCAACATTTGCAGGTCTTTTTGTTCCTTTTTTAAAAGTAGGCTCCATGCCTGGTGTGGAGCCCAATGCAGGTCTTGAACTCACAACTCTGAGATTGAGACCTGAGCTGAAATCAGGAGTCAGACACTCAACTGACTGAACCACCCAGGCACCCCCTTTTTAGTTACTTTTAAGCCTGAGGTTTTTAAAAAAGATTTTATTTATTTATTTGACAGAGAGAGACACAGAGAAAGAGGGAACACAAGCAGGGGGAGTGGGAGAGGGAGAGGCAGGCTTCCCGTGGAGCAGGGAGCCTGATGCGGGGCTCGAACCCAGGACGCTGGGATCATGACCTGAGCTGAAGGCAGATGCTTAATGACTGAGCCACCCAGGTGCCCCTAAGCCTGAGGTCTTTAAAAGAGGAAGAAAATGAGAAGAAAGTGGGCTTCTGAGGTCGAGGATCCATTGCCTCAGGGCCTTTGCACCTACCTGTTGTTCTCTCTGCCGGTAACACTTTTTCCTTAAATCTTTGCTTAGTTGGGTCTTATTTCATCATTTTGGACCCAGCTTAAAAGTCACCCCTTTAGAAACGTCTTGCCTGAGTCCTTTATCTCAGCTCTCACTTCTCGTTTAGTCTTCTTCAAAACATTTATCTCTACCAAAATAATTGTTTACTTGAGTATTGTCTTCTACATTATAATGTAAGCTTTATGAGCATAAGAATCTTGTTTTCTCATTTTCTGCGGCTTTCCCTGTGCTCAGAATATTTCAGACTCACAGTAGATGATCAATATCTATTTTTTAAAATTAATGAATAAAGAGTTGAGAAGAAATATGATATTGTGTCCTGGAAGGGGCACTTTCTGATCTCACCGACGTTAGGCAGGTGGTTCTATCACAGAGAAGTGACTTGGAGAATTGTCTTGAATTCTGCCTACCTTGACATGGCTTTGAAATTTTGAACTGCAGTTTCCTTATCTGAGGATGATAATAGCTACTTTGCATTGTTATTTCCAGGCTAGAGATAGTATATGTAAGATGTTTAGCACTGTGCTAATATCAGCTATTGCTATGAAATATTTATTCCTTATTTCTTCTAGGACACAATCTAGTTGAACAAAAATGGCGTTGTCTGTGAATTTTTATCTCCAGGGTTGTAAGTGACTGATGTGTTTATCATTCTGGTATCTTTTTTTTTTAATAGAAATTTATTTGAAAATATCCCTTGACATAGGGCCTAGAAGTTGGTGATGGAATGTCAGAGTACTATCAAGACTTTTTTTTTTTTTACCCATTTCCTGTATTATATCCAAACTAAGTGTAGGTGTTCCAGAAGACTTGCAAAAGTTTTGTTTTTCTCATGCAGAAGCTCTACTTGAGTCAGACATAAATTTCATGCAGTAGGCATCTGCTCTGAATCCATATGCTATGTATGGACAGTAGAAATATTCCCCATAGAACTGATAATAGTCATCTAGAATTTCATTTTTAAGAAGAGTTTGGAACAATCATATAGTTGGAACTGATGTCAAGGGGGCTTGTTTTGAAGTTCCATTTGCATAAGAAATGTATCATTTTTGTACTAAGATCTTCTTTACATAGGATGACTGAGAGTGGCAAGCAGAGAGTTGATACATATTACAAGGGTAGACTAAAGGCACCTGCTAATCAACCCTTTGTCTCTTGGGAATAGTCTGATTGACTTACTGGTTGCCCATAAGAGAAGATATGTTCTAATTATACCAACAGAGTAAGATATACAAAATCCTAAATTCTCCATAATACAGCTAAAGACAACAAACATAAACTGCTCCTCTAACAAAACAATAAAGGGAACATTGGAATGCAGAACCACTGAGTGTTATTTTCCTACTTAGGCAATTTCAATGATCTAGCCTGAGGAACATGGGATACCCCAAAGGCTTAACCTTTCTTTATATTGATTTGAAGATAACATTCAACTTAATGTATTGTTAATCTGGGGAAGAAATAGAACATTGTTTAAGAGTCTAAAATATATGTATGTGTAAATAACTTAATTTTAACTTTACTTTTTTTTTAAATTATGGAAGGTAAATAATGTTAGCTGGAGCAGACCAGGCAAATTGGAACAGTGCTTCCATTGACAACAATTAGAAAGCTGGATAAGATGTAAAAAAGAAAAAACCTAGAAAGGCACTGGAGGATTGAGAGAGAGAGAGAGATAAGGAGATATCAAGGCAATATTTTAGAGAAGACAGAAATTCAGAGAAGCAAGTGTAACATTTGGGGCTTTTATTAGTCTTGGGATATTTGTTAATCTAGAGCTGAACAGAACTCAAGTGAAGGTCTGAGAAACACTTTTTATAGTTTCATGTGGCTAAGAGAAATTAAGTTGTAGTTAAGGGCTTAAAAAGAGCACTCTGTAAACTTGCTATGTTTTGGAGTGGGAGCCTGATGGCTCTCCCCCTAGGATTAAGAGAAAATCAGAGGTCAGACAGCTTTGGCATATACTGCAGCCCAGCTTAGAGTCATCTAGGTGGTTAAAGAAAAACCACAATCTCTAAAATTGGATAAAGGTGATCATAGCTTGCTAATAACCCTAAGAATCTGGTAAGAGGAAATAAAAAACTTCTTTGTTGGGGAAGAACTTTATTTTACCCTAATTATCCAAAGCAAAGTTATTTCTACAGATATATTTAAGTTTACAATGACTAGCACTCAGTAAAAAATAAATAGCCATGAAAGGAGATAATATAACTTAATCCAATAGAAACAATGGACTATAGAAACAGAACCAGAAATGTTGTAAATATCTGTATTATCAGATTCAAATTTAAGAAAACTACATATCAAATGTGGGAGATGGGATTAAAGAGGTTCTTAGATATATTTAGCATAAATACACATATTAAAGAAGATAAAGGACTTAAAATTAGTGAGGTAAGCATCTCTTTCACAAACTTAGAAAATATAGAAAAATCAACCCAATGGCAGTTGAGGGAAGGAAATAAAATTGTAACAGTATAAATTAATAGAAATAAGGAACATATAATAGAGATTAACAAAGCCGAAAACTAGTTCTTTGATGGGACTAATAAAATTGATAACTTCCTTGTGAGACTGTTTAAAAAAAAAGAAGTCACAAAATGGAAATAACAAAGGGGACATTACTGCAAATCTTGCAGAAATGGTAATGTAAGGGTATGATGAACAACACATTATTTGTGCCAATAAAGTAAAAAATTTAGATGAGATGGACAAATACCTAGAAAATTTCAACTTTATGAAACTTACACAAGAAGATATCAAAAATTTGCATAGTCTTCTACCTATTAAAGATACTGAGTCTGTAATTGAAAATGTTTCTACAAGGAATATTACTGTTACCCATGGGTATAAAGGTGAATTCAGTCAAACACTAACAGAAAATCTTCCAGGAAAAAAAAGAAGCATTTTCCAATCCATTTAATGAAACTAACATAAGTTTAATACTAAAACCTTATAGGGACATTATAAGAAATGAAAATTACTGGCAAATCTTGAAAGATATGGGGGAGGTATCCTGAAAAACACAGAGAACACCAATTTGATATAAAATATAAAAATGATAATATATGAAATAATATAAAAATGATAATATATTAGGCTAAGCTTGTTTCATTCCAGGAGTGTGAGATTCATTTAATACTATTAACTCAATCATTGTTACCCACCACATTTATATAGAAAAAACATGAAGTCAATTAAACAGTTGCAGAAAAGTATATTATAAAATCCAGTACCTATTCACAATAAATCCCTTAGCAATATATGAATAAAGGAAATCTCTTAATCTAATGTATGCCTAAAAAGGCTGACAGCAAAAAACATAATCTAAATTTCTTTGGATATTAAGTATAAGAAAGATACCAGCTATTACCACCTCTATTCAACATTTTACTGGAGAATATAGCCAGTATAATAAATCAAGAACAAGAAACAAAAGTTGTAAGGATTAGAAATTAAGAAATAAAACTTCCATTAATTATGAATGATATGATTGTGAGTAGAGAATACTAAGCACTATACAGATAAATTACTTGATTTGATTAATTTGGCAAGTTTTTTGATACAAGAACAAAAATCAATTATATCCCTATATTGTACTACTGTATAGGGAATTTTTAAAAAATTGCATAGCCCAATGTGGATCGGCAGTGACAGGGGTTGGGGAACTCTTCTCCACAAATTACCCTAGGCTGCAGGTGTCTTCCATTGTATGGTTTTACCACCTCATAGGGCCTGTCTTTTTCTGCATGTAGCTGACAGAGGGGGAGAGAGCATGAGATCCTGGGTGAGAGGTCTTCATGGGCCAGGCTTGGAATTGACCACACTCCATTGACTATATAACACAGTGATTGGTTGTTTGGCCAGAGGAAAGGAAATCAAGTCTTGATCTACAGGTAGCCATTTTTACTATAACTTCTGTTTATAATTTCATTATTAGATAGATTATCTGTGGGGAATCAGGGAGCAAAAAAAATATTGTCCCTGAGTGCTTGGAAGAAAGAGAAACTTTGCCCTGGCTGCTGCCTCTGCATCAATTCTCCCGTAAGACTCAGTTCCAATTTTAACAAGAACCAAGTTGTCATGAGGAGGTGAACGAATTTGTGGGCTACACTGTGTATTTCAGAAAGAAAAGAAAGCTACTTCTGTGTGACAGTTACTGTGTATAGATTTTGTTTGTTGGACATTAATTCCACAGTGGCAGAAACATAGATGAATGTGTTGCTTTGTTTTTTTTTTTAAATGTCTTGAGACTGCATTGGCAGAGAGAAGCCATATTCTACCTCTTCTTGCCTCTAGTACTGAATGAATTCGCTTGTGATAGTGTTTCCTGAGGCAGACATCTTCTTGGATTCAGCTGGAGAAGAAATCTTTAAAGATTACTTTTGTTTCAAGGATAAGGAGAGCAGTGAGAATAACATTATCAAAATTTGGTGAAGTAACCATCATACTTATGGAGATAAGTTTTTCAGGAATAACCATATTGAACAGTGAAAATGTAGAATTGTCATTTTGTGGTAGTAACTACAAAAATTCATGAGCAATTTAAAAAGCCTTATGAGAATGGGCGAGAGAGAAGAAAATGGTAAGATGGAACACAATAAAAGAGAGTCCATATAAGGCTTTGGAAATAGATTATTTGTTTATTAAGCTATTAGATTTCAGACCTTTTTTTTTAAATCTCTGGGTGTAGCTTATTTTTCTCACTTTTGAAATAAAAGTGTTGGAATGAAAAATCTATGTGATCTTTCCTAGTTTTAGAGCTGCCTGATTCTAAGTCAGTGTTCCAGTTAATAAAATGACTGGAAACACAAAAATGCTATGGGTTGTTAGTGTTGCTTGTGAATAAACTGGTTCATTAAGGCTGCCTGAGTGGGGGATGGTAATTTATGATGTCTGTAAACCCTTTATTTGGAAATTAATCAGAATGTGGCAGTTTTACCCTGCTGGCTTATGGGTTGGAGTTTAGGGCCACAAAGCCGCTGGATAATATCCTAGAGAAGGGAAATTCTCAGGGAGGAAGGAACTACAGATAAGGAGCCTAAAAATCTGTGTACAACTTTTCCTAAGTAGTCAGCCAGGTTCTCAGCTGCACTTGTATGGGGTGAATCTGAAAGAAACAACAGACAAATAACAGCTGGGAGTCAAAAGAGCTGAGTAGAGATTTCAGCCATAACTAGGTACTGGGAAGAAAGAGATTCAAGTTTATGTCCCCCAAGATAAACACCTTGGTAAATCTTCTGGGCTTAATATTGGGACCCCGGAGGCTCCAGAAGTAATGGCCACCCTCCAAAAGTGAAGCATATGTTTTGGGAGTTTTGCACTCCAGTAGTAAAGGGAAACTAAAGTAACCATGCTCTCCTACAACCTAAAACAAAGGCATGGCAGGATCAAGTGATATGCTGACATGCTAGCTGCACATAAAACAAAATGGGACAGCAACAAGCAAAACAGAACAACAACAAAGTGAATAAACAAAAACCCAACACATGAACTCAAATTTTAACCTTTTTGGAGAAATGTATAAGCTAGGTCCTGAACAGGATTTTATCCACAGTGTCAAGCAGGTGATACACATTTACGAGGCATGCTAAAGCAATAAGGGAGTGGGGAAGCAAGAAGTAAAACACAGCAAAAAAGGTCCATGGTGATAGTTATTGGAGGTATCAGATATGGTTAAAATAGCTGAGTAATATGTTTAAGAATATGAAGAAAAAGATGGACAAAATAGATAAAATATGGAGATTTTCTTTTTTTAAAAAAGATTTATTTATTTTAGAAGAGAGAGAGAGCATATGTGCATGAGCAGGGGGGAGGGAGAGAGAGAATCCCACACAGACTCCCCACTGAGCCGAAGCTTGATGCCGGGCTTGATCTCAGGACCCTGACATCATGTCCTGAGCCGAAACCAAGAGTCAAATGCTTAACCTACTGAGCCACCCAGGTGCTCCCCACAATATGGAGATTTTCAACAGAGAATTGGAATCCGTAAAAAGAAACAAATGAGTATTCTAGAACTGGAAAATAAAAATATAGTATTTGTAATTAAGAATTTATCTGATGGGTATAACAACAGACTGGAAACAACAGAAGACAAGATGTAGTGATCTGGAGGATATGTTCAGTCTAAACCCCAGTAAGTGTTTCTTTGTGGAAATTCACAAGCTAGTTCTGAAATATCTATGGAAATGGAAGGGCCATCCATGAATAGCTAAGACAATTTTGGAGGATACCTCTATCAGACAGCAAAACTTATTACAAGGCTACAGTAATTATGATTTTATATTGGTACAAAGAAAGACCCATATGCAGTGGACACTTGATGTATTATGAAAGTGGCACTTTAGAGGATGATCTCTCCATTGGATAGTGCTGGGCCAAATTGAAATTCACATGGAAAAAAATGAAACTTGATCCTCACTGATATCATAGCAAAATTTAATACCATGTAAAAGGCATATCTCAATGTGAAATATAAAATAAGAAAGCACTTAGAAAAAATAAGAGATTATGTTTATCACTTTGGGATATACAAAGATTTCTTAAATAGGAACAAAATCACTGAAGAGAAAGATATGTTAAAATCAAGAACTTCTGTTCACCAAATGACACCATTAAGGGAGTGAAAAGGCAAGTCACAGACTGGGAGAAGATATTTATGGTACAAACAAGTGCAAAGGGCTTATATCAGAATACATAAAGAACTCCTACAAATTTATAAGAAAAGGTAATTTGAGGGGAAAAAAATGTTTGGAGACTTGAACTGACACTTTACAAAGAGGGTATGCGAAGGGTGAGCAAACATTTGTTCTCAACCACATTTTTTCATCAGGCAAATGTGAATTAAAACCTCAGCACAATATCATTATGTATCCACCAGAATGGTGAAAATTAAAGACTGTCATTTCTAAATATCAACAAGAAATGAGTATCTGGAAGGCTCATCATTGCACGTGGGAAAATAAATAGGTAAAATCATTTTGGGTGAGTCTTTGGTATTGTACATGTTGAATATAAATATGTCCTCTGATCCAGAAATTATACTCCTGGGCTGGCTGCAGATAATGGCTATACAAAAATATAGAAGCACTGAGATATATGATAGGAAAGAAGGCCACAAGAATGAGAATACTTCCAATCATCAGAAGCGACATTTAAAATCTACTCTACATTCAGATCTTGAGTTGATGTATACCTAACCATGAGAATAAGCCTCATAGTTCAGTTTGGTTAGCTGAAGAGGCTGCTCAGTTAAGTTACTGATTATCCCACTTTTCCTGAAGTGTTTCCTTAGGTAGGAGTTGTTTTCCAAACTCCCATTTTGCTTGATGACTACGTAGATGAAGGCAATTTTATTGTCTAAGAATATTCTAGATCATAAATTTCTGTTGATTTTTTTTGCCTCTAAAATTTGAACTGTTTTATTTGTTATTTGCAGGAAAGTCAGAGATTAAGTGCAGATTATATATTTTAGTGTAGGGTAGAAATCCTTATGGGAACTGATGAAATTTCGTATCTTGGATCCATCATGGTAACTACATCAGACTTTTATTTTTTTAAAGAATTTATTTGAGAGAGAGAGAGAGCACGAGTAGGGGGGAGGGAGGGGCAGAGGGAGAGGGAGAAGCAGACTCCCCACTGAGGAGGGAGCCTGAGGACTTGGGGCTCAATCCCAGGACCCCAGGATCATGACCTGAGCTGAAGGCAGATACTTAACTGACTGAGCCACTCAAGTGCCCCTGCATCAGACTTTTAACAATTCATTTTGAGCACTTGGAAAGGCCAGACAACCATGTTAAAGTCTAGGACGCCTTTTGATGTGAGTTAGCATGGGAAGGCCCTGTGATTATAGAAGAAGAATAATTGTAAGGGTGCACATTGAACAGACAGAGGTTGTTAGGAATTGCTATTAAAATTTAATTGGTTTCACCCTGGGTATAATTAAACAAATAACATAATGGTTTCTATATATATAGATTTATGAGAAAATAATTGGATGATAGTTTATATAATCAGTCCTGTGTTCCTTTATATCCCTGGCAGGCTCTGTGACAAATAAATAAAAGCAGCTAATTGTTGAAACATAGGTCCAGTTAAGGCAGGTTGATGTACTGAAGTTCATTCTAATAGTGGGATCTAGGGCCAAATGGCAAACTCAACAGTTGGAAAGATTGTTGGCCATTGCAGTTTGATAGTAGCAAATAAAGGAATTTAAAAGTTTACAAAAAGGAGGTCTATTTAGAGAAGAACAAAAAAGGATTAGCCATTTTAATAGTTTAGTACCTCCAGTAAAACCCATGGAAAGATTATAGCAATCAGTGACAGAAAAAGAAACAAATAAGATGTAATCTGGGTGTAAGTCCATTGTCCAATTATGGATCTTGATCTAAAAGTCTTAGAGGGAAGTAATGCATACCTGATATCTTTATGATCTCTAAATTTTTGGGTTAGATGTTTGCTTCTATTGGCTTTTTAGTAAGCTACAGTGTTCAATCTTTTTTTTTCTTCATTTCACCTTATTTTTTAAAATTTTATTTTGTTATGTTAATCACCATAAATTACATCCTTAGTTTTTGATGTAGTGTTCCATGATTCATTGTCTGCATATAACACCCAGTGCTCCATTCAATACGTGCCCTCTTTATTACCCACCACCAGGCTAACCCATCCCCCCATCCCCCTCCGCTTTAGAACCCTCAGTTTGTTTCTCAGAGTCCATAGTCTCTCATGGTTCATCTCCCCGATTTCCCCCCCTTCATTTTTCCCTTCCTACTATTTTCTTCTTTTTTTTCCTTTTTTTAAACATCTAATGTATTATTTGTTTCAGAGGTACAGGTCTGTGATTCATCAATCTTACACAATTCACAGTGCTCACCATAACACATACCCTCCCCAGTGTTTGTTACCCAGTCACCCCATCCTTCCCACCCCCCCCCACTCCAGCAACCCTCAGTTTGTTTCCTGCGATTAAGAATTCCTCATATCAGTGAGATCATATGATACATGTCTTTCTCTGATTGACTTATTTCGCTTAGCATAATACCCTCTAGTTCCATCCACGTCGTTGCAAATGGCAAGATTTCGTTCCTTTTGATGGCTGCATAATATTCCATTGTGTATATATACCACATCTTCTTTATCCATTCATCTGTCGATGGACATCTTGGCTCTTTCCATAGTTTGGCTACTGTGGACATTGCTGCTATAAACATCGGGGTGCATGTACCCTTTTGGATCACTACATTTGTATCTTCGGGGTAAATACCCAGTAGTGCAATTGCTGGGTCATACGGTAGCTCTATTTTCAACTTTTTGAGGAACCTCCATACTGTTTTCCAGAGTGGCTGCACCAGCTTGCATTCCCACCAACAGTGGAGGAGGGTTCCCCTTTCTCCACATCCTTGCCAACATCTGTCGTTTCCTGACTTGTTAATATTTGCCATTCTGACTGGTGTGAGGTGGTATCTCATTGAGGTTTTATTTGGATTTCCCTGATGCTGAGTGATGTTGAGCACTTTTTCATGTGTCTGTTGGCCATTTGGATGTCTTCTTTGGAAAAATGTCTGTTCATGTCTTCTGCCCATTTCTTGATTGGATTATTTGTTCTTTGGGTGATGAGTTTGATGAGTTCTTTATAGATTTTGGATACTAGCCCTTTATCTGATATGTCATTTGCAAATATCTTCTCCCATTCTGTCGGTTGTCTTTTGGTTTTGTTGACTGTTTCCTTTGCTTTGCAAAAGCTTTTTATCTTGAGGAAGTCCCAATAGTTCATTTTTGCCCTTGCTTCCCACACCCCCCTCACTGAAATGGAAAGATCATCTAAGCAAAAGATCAACAAGGAAATAAAGTCTTTAAATGACACACTGGACCAAATGGACTTCATAGATAAATTCAGAACATTCCATCCCAAAGCAACAGAATACACATTCTTCTCTAGTGCCCATAGAACAGTCTCCAGAATAGATCACATCCTAGGTCACAAATCAGGTCTCAACCAGTACCAAAAGATTGGGATCACTCCCTGCATGTTTTCAGACCACAATGCTTTGAAACTAGAACTCAACTCAATCACAAGAGGAAAGTTGGAAACAACTCGAATACATGGAGGCTAAAGAGCATCCTACTAAAGAATGAATGGGTCAACCAGGAAATTAAAGAAGAATTAAAAAAATTCATGGAAACAAATGAAAATGAAAACACAACTGTTCAAAATCTTTGGGATGCAGCCAAGGTGGTCCTAAGAGGAAAGTATATAGCAATACAAACCTTTCTCAAGAAACAAGAAAGGTCTCAAGTACACAACCTAACCCTACACCTAAAGGAGCTGGAGAAAGAACAGCAAATAAAGCCTAAACCCAGCAGGACAAGAGAAATAATAAAGATCAGAGCAGAAATCAATGAAATAGAAACTAAAAGAACAGTAGAACTGATCAATGAAACTAGGAGCTGGTTCTTTGAAAGAATTAATAAGATTGATAAACCCCTGGCCAGACTTATCAAAAAGAAAAGAGAAAGGACCCAAATAAATAAAATCATGAATGAAAGAGGAGAGATCACAACCAACACCAAAGAAATACAACAATTATAAGAACATATTATGAGCAAATATATGCCAGCATATTTGATAATCTGGAAGAAATGATGCATTCCTAGAGATCTATAAACTACCAAAACTGAACCAGGAAGAAATAGAAAACCTGAACAGACCTATAACCACTAAGGAAATTGAAGCAGTCATCAAAAATCTCCCAACAAACAAGAGCCCAGGGCCAGATGGCTTCCCAGGGGAATTCTACCAAACATTCCAAGAAGAATTCATACCTATTCTTCTGAAACTGTTCCAAAAAATAGAAATGGAAGGAAAACTTCCAAACTCATTATATGAGGCCAGCATTACCTTGATCCCAAAACCAGACAAAGACCCCATCAAAAAGGAGAATTACAGACCAATATCCCTGATGAACATGGATGCAAAAATTCTCACCAAAATACTAGCCAATAAGATCCAACAGTACATTAAAAGGATTATTCACCACGACCAAGTGGGATTTATCCCTGGGCTGCAAGGTTGGTTCAACATCCGCAAATCAGTCAATATGATACAATACATTAATAAAAGAAAGAACAAGAACCATATGATCCTCTCAATAGATGCAGAAAAAACATGTGACAAAGTACAGCTCCTTTCTTGATCAAAACTCTTCAGAGTGTAGGGATAGACGGTACAAACCTCAATATCATAAAAGCCATCTATGAAAAACCCACAGCAAATATCATTCTCAATGGGGAAAAATTGAGAGCTTTCCCCCTAAGGTCAGGAACACGGCAGGGATGTCCACTATCACCACTGCTGTTCAACATAGTATTAGAAGTCCTAGCCACAGCAATCAGACATCAAAAAGAAATAAAAGGCATCTGAATCGGCAAAGTCAAACTCTCACTCTTTGCAGATGATATGGTACTTTATGTGGAAAATCCAAAAGACTCCACCCCAAAACTGCTAGAACTCATACAGGAATTCAGTAAAGTGGCAGGATATAAAATCAATGCACAGAAATCAGTTGCATTTCTATACACCAACAACAAGACAGAAGAAAGAGAAATTAAGGAGTCGATCCCATTTACAATTGCTCCCCAAACCATAGGATACCTAAGAATAAATCTAACCAAAGAGGCAAAGGATCTGTACTCAGAAAACTATAAAATACTCATGAAAGAAATTGAGGAAGACACAAAGAAATGGAAAAACGTTCCATGCTCATGGATTGGAAGAACAAATATTGTGAAGATGTCAATGCTACCTAGAGCAATCTACACATTCAATGCAATCCCCATCAAAATACCATCCACTTTTTTCAAAGAAATGGAACAAATCATCCTAAAATTTGTATGGAACCAGAAAAGACCCCGCATAGCCAGAGGAATGTTGAAAAAGAAAGGCAAAGCTGGCGGCATCACAATTCCGGACTTCCAGCTCTATTACAAAGCTGTCATCATCAAGACAGTATGGTACTGGCACAAAAACAGACACATAGATCAATGGAACAGAATAGAGAGCCCAGAAATGGACCCTCACCTCTATGATCAACTAATCTTCAACAAAGCAGGAAAGAATGTCCAATGGAAAAAAGACAGTCTCTTCAACAAATGGTGTTGGGAAAATTGGATAGCCACATGCAGAAGAATGAAACTGGACCATTTCCTTACACCACACAACAAAAATAGACTAAAAACGGATGAAAGACCTAAATGTAAGACAGGAGTCCATCAAAATCCTAGAGGAGAACACAGGCAGCAACCTCTTCGACCTCAGCTGCAGCAGCTTCTTCCTAGAAACATTGCAGTGTTCAATCTTAAGTCTAACACATATTTCCAGTTACAGGATTATTGGCACATTTATACAGGGAGACATGATTCCATGGGTATATACCTTGGAATTCAAGAACAGTATTTGTGTTTACAAAAACTCAATATGGTTCTTTTCTAAGTAATGCTAAGTTTGTTTTTTATTGGTGTCTTTTCCTGTACATTCAGTCTCCTGGATGTATATTATGTAGATGTATGTCTACTGCTGTCTTTTTGGAAATGCAACTTGTTCTTGCCAAGCATATGTCTATGTATATGACATTTATTTTAACAATACATGATATAATCATAACATGACAATGTAGAGTGTCAGTGGAGAAGTATAGTATAAGACTCATAAGCTTTCTTGCAACAAATTTATGAGAACTCCGGAGAATTTATAGGAATTTATTTTATGTAGATTGTATATCATTAGGAGTGTGGATAAAATTTAGGCCAAATAGATTAAACATGTCTGAAAATTTGGATTGTTTTGATGTAAGATACTATTAGTCTATTCTTTTCTCCCAGAGTTTTGGGAATGTTATTGTATTTTAGTATTCTGTTCATAACTGCTTAAGTATTTCACTTTTTTAAAAAAGACTTTATTCATTTGAGAGAGAGAGAGACAGAGAGAACACAAGCACAGGGAGAGACAGAGGGAGAGGGAGATGCAGACTCCCTGTTGAGTTGGGAGCCTGACGTGGGGCTCAATCCCAGGACCTGGAGATCATGACCTGAGCTGAAGGCAGATGCTTAACCATCTGAGCCACCCAGGTGCCCCAGTATTTCACTTTTTAAAGGTAGATTTCTCTATTACTAGTGAGTGTTGAAGCTTTATGACAAAAACATAATTCATAATCATTTTATAACAGGATGTTAGCCAATCTCACCAGACTATTTTAAGTTATTATTAAGGCATATATAAAGGCTTTTGCTTTGGGCAAGTGAATGAAATCCATTTATGGACTGTTTATATAAGATTTTCTATCCTATGGAGGGGAGGGTGATGTTAGGGCTCCAGGAAATCAAGTCTATAGGTTTCTAGAGATTGCTTTTTCCCTGTAAATCATTAAGACAGTTGCAAACTGATGGAGATTCATATCCTGACCATGATCTCGATCAGTTAACCATTTGTTTTTCCCTTTCCTTTTTCTAGGGCAGCGAGGAGGGCCTGAGGAATGTCATACAGATCTCACCTGGTGGGGTGAGGGTTTGTGAGGTGTCAGCTTGTGCTTTGCCCTCAGCGTGCCTTCTGCTCCCTCATCAAGGTGAATACATTGAAAAGGGTAGAAAATGCTGAGGCACACGCTTGCCATAAACCTCATCCCTGGTATAGTGTCTTATAATTGTGAGGATAATTCCCAACTCCCAGCTTCTCCCTGAGAAGTGAGGAATTTGGACCCCATATTTAGTGCCCTAACTTTTAAAACTCCCACCTGAGGGATGTATCCCCAAAACACTTAGTTCTGAAAGCCAACAGGGCTTCTGTCCACATGACCCTCAAGGCTTAGCAAACAAAGAAACCGTTCTTAGTGGGCTCTAGAAGGTTCACAGTGGCTATCCCTTCAGGGCTCAGTGGGATCAGACAAAAACGCCTACTAGTCTTTTCCTGAAAAGGGTCTATTTGCATACAGTAAAAATTGCTGCTTGAGGGTGTACTTGAAATTTAGCATGCGTCTAGGAGCTAATTACCAACCTCCTGGGGACCAGGGAAGTCCGTGGATGCATCCATCCTCTGACTGCTCTCTCTAGGCTGCTTTAACTTACCAGTATCTTGTACATATGTCTGGTATTCTGGTATCTCAGCTTTTAAGGCTGCCACCCAGGGGCTGGACCCCTCCATTGCTTGGCTCCGATAACCAGTGAAACTTGCATTCACAAGTCCCACAGGACTATAGCAAACCAAGGAGCAGTTCTTAAAGGGTGCAGGGGCACCACTCCACAGCTATTTAATCAGCCCAAGTGCAGAGGGAGAAGGCAAAAACACCTATCTTTCAGTTTCTCCCTGGAAGGGACCCAACTGCATACTTTCCCAGCTGTTGTCCAAGGGACTGGTTTGCAATCAACCTGCATGTAGGTGCTGACTGCTATCCTCTCCTTTGGGAAACTGACTGGTCTTGGCACACCCTTAACTACTAGGAGGTACCAAGAACAAAGAGGGTGGTTTGAAAATCATGGAGACTTAAGAGAAAACCAAGAGGTCAGATTAAGCTGGTTGACAGGGTTCCTCTACAGGAGATCACTCCATCAAGACTGAAGAGGTGGCTGTTTTATCTAATGTGCAGAAACCAACACAGAGTGTCAAGAAAAATAAGAAACAGGAATAAGTTCCAAACAAGAACAAGATAAAGCTCCAGAAACTCACCTTAATGAAATGGAGATAAGTGATTTACCTGATAGAGAGTTCAAAATCATGGTCATAAACGTGCTCACCAAGGTCAGGAAAACAACACATAAATAAAGTGAGCATTTCAACAAAGACAGAGAAAATTTTTAAAAATTCCAAATAGAAATCACAGAGCTGAAAATACAATAACTGAACTGAAATATTCAATAGAGGGGGCTCCACAACAGATAGATCAGTGGAAGAAAGGATCAGCAAACTCAAGACCAGGGTAGTGAAATTCATCCAATCAGATGAACAAAAAGAAAAAGAATAAAAAAGAGTAAAGATAGCCTAGGGGACTTATAGGACAACATCAGGTGGACCAGTATTTACATTATAGGGTTCTCAGAAGGAGAAGAGACAGAGAGAAAGGGGATGAAAATTTATTTGAAGAAAAAATGGCTGAAAACTTTTTTAATTTGTGGAAAGAAACAGAGATCCAGATCTAGGAAGCTTAGAGTTCCAAAAAAAGATGAATCCAGAGACCCACACCACAACACATTTTAATTACATTGTCAGAATTTAAAGACAAGAAGAAAATCATAAAAGCAGCAAGAGAAAAGTAATTTAATGCATACTAAGGAAACCCCCCTAAGACTACCAGCAGATTTTTTCAGTGGAAACTTTGCAGGCCAGAAGAGAATGACATAGTGTATTCAATGTTCTGAAGGAAATGGAGAGGGAGGGAGGGAGGGAGGAAGGAAGGAAGGAAGGAAGGAAGGAAGGAAGGAAGGAAGGAACTCTGCCAAACAAGAATAATTTACCCAGCAAAATTATTCTTCAAAATTGAAGTATAGATAGTTTTCCAAACAAGTAAAACTTGAAGGAGTTCATCACTAGACTGGCCTCAAAGGAAATGCTAAAGGGACATTTTCAAACTGAAACAAAAGATATACTTGGTAATAGGAAGACCTATGAAGGTGTAAATTGTCACTAGTGAAGGTAGATATATAAATTTAGAAAAGTTTAATGTAATGGTGAAGGGCTTATAACTCTAGTATGAATGTTAAAACAAAAGTATTAAAAATAACTATATACAATATTAAAAAACTATAACAATAATAATTTAATAGTGTAAAAAGATGTAAATTGTTACATCAAAAACATAAAATGTGGGTATGGGAGTATATAAATGTAAAGCTTTTGTATATATTGGAAGTTAAGTTGTTATCAGTTTAAAACAGACTGTTATAAGTTGTTTTATGTAAGACCCATGGTAGCTATAAAACAAAAACCTATGGTAGATACACAAAAGATAAAGAAGTCTATATATATCATTACAGAAAATAATCAAACCACAAAGTAAGAGAACAAAAGAGGAAGAAAGGAACAAATGAATTACATTTCTGCCAGGAAATAATAAAATGGCAATAGTAAGTCCATACCAATCGATAATTACTTTAAAAGTAGATGTACTGAATTTTCCAATCAAAAGATAAAGAATGGCTGAATGGATGAAAAAACAAGAACTAACTGTATGTTGCATACAAGAGACTCACTTCAGCTTTAAAGAAACAAACAGACTGCAAGTGATGGGACGGAGAAAGAGATTTTGTGCAAATGGAAGGTAAAAGGTAGCAGTCATAGCTGTACTTCTGTCAGACAAAATAGACTTTAATCAAAGACTGTAAAAAAAGTAAAGGAGTACATTATATAATGATAGAGGGATCAATTTATCAAGAGAAGATAACATTTGTAAATATTTATGTACCCAACACAGGAGCACAAAAATATATAAAGCGAATAGTAACAGACCTAAAGGGAGAATTAGCAAAATAATAATAGTAGAGGACTTCAAAACCCCACTGTAAACAATGGATAGATCATCCAGATAGAAAATTAATACAGAAACACTGGGCTCAAACTACACATTACCCAAATCTTCTTTTTTTAAGATTTTTAAAATTTATTTATTTGAGAGAGAGAGCGCACATGGGGAGGGGGCAGAGGGAGAGAGAGAAGCAGACTCCCCACTGAGCAGGGAGCCCAAGGTGGGACTCGATCCCAGGACCTGGAGATCATGACCTGAACCAAAGGCAGCTGCTTAAATGATTGAGCCTCTACCCAAATGCTCTTAATAGACATTCACACAACACTCCATCCAACAGCAGAAAAAGACACATTCTTCTCAAGAACATGTGGAATATAATCCAGGATAGACCCCATGTTAGGCCATAAAGCATGTCTTAGTAAATGTAAGAAGACTGAAATCATATCAAGTATCATTTCTGACCATAATGGTATAAAACTGGCAATCAGTTGTGAGAGGAGAATTGGAAAATTCACAAATATGTGGAGATTAAACAATATGCTCCTGAATAATCAGTGAGTCAAAGAAGAAATAAAATGAGAAAACAAAATATCTTGAGACAAATGAAGGTAGAAACGTGATATACCAAAACTTATGAGATGTGGCAAAAACAGTTGTAAGAGGAAATTTATAGCAATAAATACTTATATTAATAAAAAGTCCAGATCTCAAATAAACTACACCTAAAGGAACTAGGAAAAGAAGAACAAACTAACCCCCAAGCTAAGCGGAGGGAAAAAATCATGAGGATCAGAGTGGAAATAAGTAAAATAGAGACTAAAAAGACAACAAATAATTAAAAATGGGTTTTTTAAAAAAAATATAAACAAATAGACAAGTCCTTAGCTAGACTAACCAAGAAAAAAACAGTAGACCAATAAAGTTATAGATGAAAGAGGAGACATTGTGACTGGTATTGCAGAAGTACAAAGGATCATTAGAAACCACTATGAACAATTAGATACCAACAAATTGAATAACCAAGAAGAAATAGATAAATTCATAGAAACATATAATATACCAAGCCTGAATTATAAAGAAGGAGAAAATCTGTAAGGAGATTGAGTAAGTAATCAAAAACCTCCCAAAATTAGAATAACCAGATGCATTCACTGGTGAATTCTACCAATTACTTAAATAAAAATTAAAACCAATTCTTCTCAAAATCTTTCAAAAAATAGAAGAGGAGGGAATACTTCAAAATGCATTAAATGAGACCGGCATTAACCTGATACCCAAATCAGACAAAGACACTACAGGAAAAGAAAATAGTAGGCCAGTATCCCTGATGAACATAAATGCAAAATGCTCAACAAAATATTAGCAAACTTAATTCAACAATACATTAAAATGATCAGACACCATAAAGAAGTGGGATTAATTCCAGGATGTAAGGATGGTTCAACATATGCAAATCAATAAATGTGATACACCACATTAACAAAATGAGATATAAATTCATATGATTATCTCAACAGATACAGAGAAAGCATTCAGCATCCATTTCTGATAAAAATTCTCAACGTGAGTATAGAGGGAATATACCTCAAAATAATAAAGGGCATATAAGAGAAGACCAGAGCTCACATCATATTCAATGGTGAAATGCTGAAAGGTTTTTTTCTAGTATCAGGAACAAGACAAGGATGCCCACTCTTGCCACTTTTATTCAACATAGTAGTACTTGAAGTAGAGACTAAAAATAGGCTCCACCAGAAATGTTACCACTAATAAACAAATTGAGTGAAGTTACAGGCTACAAAATCAAAATACAAATTCAGGTGCATTTCTGTATATTAATAATGAACTAGCAGAAAGAGAAATCAAAACAATATGGTATTGGCATAAAAACAAACATATAGGTTAATAGAATAGAATAGGAGACTGAAAAGAAATCTATGCATATATGGTCAATTCATTTATGACAGAGGAGCCAAGAATATACAAAAGGAAAGATAGTCTCTTCAATAAATGGTGTTGGGAAAACTGGACAGCCACATGCAAAAGAATGGAACTGGATCCCTATCTTTCATCATACACAAACATCAACTCAAGATGGATTAAAAGCTTGAACATAAGATTGGCAACCACGTAAGTCCTAGAAGAAAACACAGGGGATAAGCTTCTTGATGTGGGTCTTGGCAATGAGTTTTTAGATTCAACAACAAAAGTAAAGGCAAGAAAAGCAAAATTTAACAAGTGGACTACATCAGATGAAACAGCTGCACAGCAAAGGAAACCATCAACAAAATGAAAAAGCAAGCTGTGGAATGGAAGAAAATATTTGCAAGTCTGGAGAAGTGGTTAATATCCAAAAGGAACTTACACAGCTAAATTTTGAAAAACAATCCAATTAAAAAATGGGCAGAAGAACTGAGTAGGTATTTTTCCAAAGAAGACCTACAAATGGCCAACAGGTGCATGAAAAGGTGCTTAACATCACTAATCTTCAGGGAAATGCAAATCAAAACCACAGTGTGATATGAGCTCACACCTGCTAGAATGGCTGCCTTCAAAAAGAAGAAATACCCGGGACGCCTGGGTGGCTCAATCAGTTAAGCATCTGCCTTCAGCTCAGGTCATGATCTTAGCATCCTGGGATTGAGCCCTACGTTGGGATCCCCACTTAGTGGGGTGTCTTCCTCTCTCTCCCTTTGCCCCTCCCCCTGCTCGTTCTCTCTCTCAAATAAATAAATAAAATCTTAAAAAAAAAATGAAATAACAAGTGTTGGCAATGCTGTGGAGAAAAGGGAATCCTTGTGCCCTGCTTGTGGGAATGTGAATTAAGGCAGCCATTGTGGGAAAAAAGAGTGGAGGTTCCTCAAAAAAATTAAAAATAGAACTACCCTATGATGCAGCGATCCCACTTCTGGGTATATATCCAAAAAGGCAATGAAAACAGGATCTTGAAGAGATATATGCACTCCCATGATCATTGCAGCATTATTCACAATAGCCAAAATGTCGGAACAACTAAGTGTCCACCAATGGATGAAGAGTTAGAGAAATTGTAACACACACATACACTCAGAGAATTTTTCAGCTCATAAGAAGTTCATCCTGTTGTTTGCAACATGGATGGAAGTTGAGGGCATTATGCTAAGTAAAATAAGTCTGACAGAGAAAGACAATTGCTGTGTTATATCATTAATATGTGGAATCTTAAAAAGCCAAATTCATAGAAAGTGACTAGAACGGTGGTTGCCAGGGGCTGGGGGTTAGAGGAAAGGAAGAGATGTTGGTCAGAGAGTATAAACTTCTAGTTACAAGGTGAGTAAGTTCTGGGGATCAAAGTACAGCATAGTGATTATAGTTAATAATATTGTAATAAGCACTTGAAAGTTGCTGGGAGAGGAAATCTTAAATGTTCTCAACAGAAGAAAGAAATAGTAATTAGGTGACATGACGCAGGTATTGCTCATATTCTGGTGGTGATCATTTCATAATATATGAAATCAACACATGTACATCTTAAACTTACATAATATTATAAATCAGTTATGTCTCAATGAACCTGGGAAGAAGGTGGGATAGGTATCTGTTTGCTAATATTTTATTTTGTATTTCACCAATTTTTGTAATTGTAAGTGATATTTGTAATTTCTCTTTTGGTCCATCTTTATTAGGCTTAGATATCAATATTATAATTGTTTCATAAGTAGAATTTAGACGCTTCTTTATAGTCTGTATTCCATGAAAAAAATATGTAGCACTGGGTCTTAGATAATTTGACAGAGTTCCCTAAGAAGGAATCTATATTTGGCGCTTTGTTGTGGGATATATTTCCTTGATGATTTTCTCTGCTTCTACTCTCCAAATTGGAATGGTTTATACTTAATTCCAATTCAGGGAGTAGAAGCAGAGAAAATGATCAGTTAATGAGGTCTATTTTGGTAGACTGTATTTTCCTATAATATTATCTTCTTCCTTGAGCTTTGTGAATTTATTTGCATAGAAGTCTACAAAGTAGTACTTTATGATTTTTAAAGGTGTTTGTTGTTTCAATGCTTATTTATTTCTTGTAAACTGTTAATTTGTATATTTATATTTTCTTCCTTTTGTTTTTCTTGATTAAGTTAGCTAATGGTTGTGTTTTATTTTTTTATTTTTATTTTTTTAAAGATTTTATTTGAGAGAGAGAGAAAGCATGTGAGAGAGAGATAGAGCATGAGCACGGTGGGGGGAGAGGGAAAGGGAGAAGCAGACTCCCCACTGAGCAGGGAGCCTGATGCAGGACTCAAACCCAGGACCCTGGGATCATGACTTGATTTGAAGGCAGACTCTTTTTTTTTTTTTAAATTTATTATTATTATTATTTTTTATTGTTATGTTAATCCCCATACATTACATCATTAGTTTTAGATGTAGTGTTCCATGATTCATTGTTTGTGCATAACACCCAGTGCTCCATGCAGAACGTGCCCTCCTCAATACCCATCACCAGGCTAACCCATCCTCCCAACCCCGCCTCTAGAACCCTCAGTTTGTTTTTCAGAGTCCATCGTCTCTCATGGTTTGTCTACCCCTCCGATTTCCCCCCCTTCATTCTTCCCCTCCTGCTACCTTCTTTTTTTTTTTTCTTAACATATATTGCATTATTTGTTTCAGAGGTACAGATCTGAGATTCAACAGTCTTGCACAATTCACGGTGCTTACCGGAGCACATACCCTCCCCAGTGTCTATCACCCAGTCACCCCATCCCTCCCACCCCACCCCCCACTCCAGCAACCTTCAGTTTGTTTCCTGCGATTAAGAATTCCTCATATCAGTGAGGTCATATGATACATGTCTTTCTCTGATTGACTTATTTCACTCAACATAATACCCTCCAGTTCCATCTACGTCGTTGCAAATGGCAAGATCTCATTCCTTTTGATGGCTGCATAATATTCCATTGTATATATATACCACATCTTCTTTATCCATTCATCTGTCGATGGACATCTTGGCTCTTTCCACAGTTTTGCTATTGTGGATATTGCTGCTATAAACATCGGGGTGCACGTACCCTTTCGGATCCCTACTTTTGTATCTTCGGGGTAAATACCCAGTAGTGCAATTGCTGGGTCATACGGTAGCTCTATTTTCAACTTTTTGAGGAACCTCCATACTGTTTTCCAGAGTGGCTGCACCAGCTTGCATTCCCACCAACAGTGTAGGAGGGTTCTCCTTTCTCCGCATCCCCGCCAACATCTGTCGTTTCCTGACTTGTTAATTTTAGCCATTCTGACTGGTGTGAGGTGGTATCTCATTGAGGTTTTTATTTGGATTTCCCTGATGTCGAGCAATATTGAGCACTTTTTCATGCGTCTGTTGGCCATTTGGATGTCTTCTTTGGAAAAATGTCTGTTCATGTCTTCTGCCCATTTCTTGATTGGATCATTTGTTCTTTGGGTGTTGAGTTTGATGAGTTCTTTATAGATTTTGGATACTAGCCCTTTATCTGATATGTCATTTGCAAATATCTTCTCCCATTCTGTCGGTTGTCTTTTGGTTTTGTTGACTGTTTCCTTTGCTTTGCAAAAGCTTTTTATCTTGATGAAGTCCCAATAGTTCATTTTTGCCCTTGCTTCCCTTGCCTTTGGCGATGTTTCTAGGAAGAAGTTGCTTCGGCTGAGGTCAAAGAGGTTGCTACCTGTGTTCTCCTTTAGGATTTTGATGGACTCCTGTCTCACATTGAGGTCTTTCAACCATTTGGAGTCTATTTTTGTGTGTGGTGTAAGGAAATGGTCCAGTTTCATTCTTGAAGGCAGACTCTTAACAGACTGAGCCACCCAGGTGCCCCAATGATTGTATATTTTATTACATTAAGAAAATAATAGGGGTGCCTGGGTGGCACAGTCAGTTAAGCATCTGACTCTTGGTTTCTGCTCAGGTCATGATCTCTGGGTCCTGGAATCGGGCCCTGTGTCAGGCTCCACACTCAGTGTGGAGTCTGCTTGAGATTCTTTCTCTCCCTCCCCTTCAGCCCCTCCCTCTCCCTCAGCCCCTCCCTCTCCCTCAGGCCCACCCTCTCCCTCAGCCACTCCCTCTTCCTCAGCCCCCTCCCTCTCATGCTGTCTCTCTAAAATAAATAAATAAAATCTTAAGAAAAGAGAAAATAATATATTTAGTATGATATTCTTTTGCTATTTAATTTCTGCTCTGATGTTTATTATTTCCTCTAATTTCATTAGTTTTGGTTTATTTTGTTCTTTTCAGCTTTTTGAGTTGGGCATTTAATTCATTGGTTTTCATTCTCTTGGGAAAAAAAGTATTCTTTAGAAATTCTGTCATTTTAGTTTTTGTTTCCTTTTAGCCAAGAGTTATTTAGTAGAAAAAAATCCAGGTGGTAGATCTTTAAAAAATTTTTGTTATTAATATCATTGTAGTTTGACTGCAGCCTTTTTTATAATACTTACACTTTATGAATTTACTGGTGCTTTCTTTTTAATATAATATATGACAATTTTTATGAGTGTTCTATGTACTCTTGAGATAAAGTTGTAATTTCTGTTGTCAGAGTATAAAATTCAGTATATATCCACAAGATCTATGTTATTGGTTAGTTGTTCAGTTTTTCTATATCTGTATTTATTTTTGTCTTCTTTATTCATCTGAGAATAATGTGATAAAGTCTTATATTATTCATATGTTTCTTTACATGTCTACTGACACTTTGGTAATTTACCAAAGTGGTTGCTTTATATTCATAAATACTTTTTCTTCAAGATGAATTGTATCTTTTAGTATTAAAAAGTGGCCTTCTTGATCATGTTACTGCTTTTTTTTTTCTTTTAATTTTATTAAGTTTTTAATTTTAATTCTAGTGTAGTTAACTTACAGTGTTATATTGGTTTTGGATGTAAACAATTCTATACATTACTCAGTGCTCATTATGATAAGTGTGCTCTTAATCCCCATCACCTGTTTCCCCCCCCCCCCCCACCTCCCCTCTGGTGACCATCAGTGTGTTCTCTAGAGTTAAGAGTTTGTTTCTTGACTTGTCTGTCTCTCACTCTTTTTTTTCCCCTTTGCTTGTTTGTTTTGTTTCTTAAATTCCACATATGAGTAAAATCATTATGGTATTTGTCTTTCTCTGACTGACTTATTTCAGTTAGCATAATAATCTCTAGCTCTATCCACGTCATTGCAAATGGCAAGATTTTATCCTTTTTGATGTCTGAATGATAGTCCATTATAGATATACAACATCTTCTTTATCCATTGGTTAGTTGATGGACACTTGGACTGCTTCCATAATTTGGCTATTGTAGATAATGTTGCAATAAACATACAGGTGCATGTATCCTCTTGAATTAGTGTTTTTTGTATTCTTTGGGTAAATACCCAGTAGTGTGATTGATCATCTTAGTGCTTTTTGATGGAATTCTACTTTATCTGATATTAGTATTACAGCCTTTGCTTTCTTACTGTTTCCATTTGCCGGGTACCTTTGTCCATCCCTGTACATTTAGCTTTATTGAATTTGCTTTGGTGTGTCTTTTGTAATCAGTGTATATTTGGGGTTTTCTTTGAGAACCAAGTGGAAAATTCTTTTTCTTTTAATAGATGAGTTCAGACCATTCAATTGTATTGTCTATGTCATATAATTTGGTATGTATATTCTGTTTTATTCTCTCTGATTAACCTTTGATATGTAGCTTGCCAGTTTTTAATGGTACCCAGTGACTCCCATGTATCGATGGGACCAATGTCCTATTTCCACTTTTCTCTAACAATTAAATATATATGGTCCTTTTACCAATGTAATTAATTTATATCCACTGTTTTATTTGTAGAGGTATTTTAGGCTATGGACTTTCCTCTGATTATTGCTTTAAGTGTAATTGGAGTATGGTATGTACTGTGTTCCTTATTCTTACTCTTTAGAAATATGAAGACTTTGGGCGAAGTTTCTTCAGTCATTTCTTGGTTGGATGACCCTCATCTGTTGGAAGGGCTCATGGGTCTAGCATTCACTGAGTTCTTGCAAGTTGAAACTCTAATCCTGATACTTACAAGATAGCACAGTTGAATATAAAATTACTGGTTCACCTTCTCTTGATCTTCTTACAAAAGCCACTTCATTCCTGCCTTGCTTTACATATTGATTTTGAGCCATATGATGCCAAATTCTCTTGCTCTCATAAATTATTTTTTCTGGAAGCCCGAAGGATTTTTTTTTTTAATTTCTAAATTGGAATAGTTCTACTAGGAGAAGTTTTAGAATTGATCTTTATAGATCAATTTTCTAAGTACTTCTTCAGCTCTTATAATATGTGGATCCAGGTCTTCTTTTATTTTTGGAACATGTTCTTGAATTAGAGTTCAAAATAGTAGTTCTGTTTCACTGCATTGTTTTTCTTCTTTAGAGCCCCCACTTATACCTATGTTGATTTTCCATTGCCTAATTCCATTTCAAACAATTTCTCTCTGACTTCTTTTACTCCTTAAAAAAAAACAAAAACATTTATTCTCTTTGTTGTTTTCCTGCTTTTCTTCAGTGCTCCTCATTAAACCTTCATTCAACTCTATTGTAAAAATTACATAGGCATCATATAACTGAGCTTTATGCTATGATTTTACCTTCCTCTATTTCTTTCCTGAAACCAACCTACTTTTATTTCATTTCTTCATTTTATTCTCCATTTTCATTCTTAGATTTTGTATTTTGAATTTTACGTGTCTTTTTGTACCTGCCATAGCATTTTTGAGGGTAAATGATTCCGTTTTGCTTGTGTTAGTTTTCTTTAAATTCATGATTATTTATTTGGAAGAATTTTATCAGCCCAAAGTTTTAATGTTAATTTTCTGTTTTCTTTCTTTCTTTCTTTCTTTCTTTTTTTTTTACAGTAGCTTTGTATAGGAGGAAACTGCACATATCTGTAGGTTGGTTTGATTTGGCAGAGTGCAGCGGTTTCCCAGATTTCTTGTTGAAGCCTGCCACCTTCTGTCGAGTAGAAGATTGCAGTTTCTTTAATAGGTGGTCTGGGGGCATGGCAAGGAAGGGCAGTAGAGTGCAGGATGTCATTCTTTTCCCTTTAAAATATCATCTGGATGGATCCTAAAGTGACCTTTATGTTTTCCTTTCGCCACTCTCCAGTGGGCACCTCCCTCCTTCCCTTTTATCCTGTCTTCCTCCAGAATGTTTCTTTTCAAGGCTGTCTCCTTCAGCACTGCATCCAATTTTCACTCCCTTCCCTGTCCTTCCCATACATTTTATCGGTATTTTATCACTCAGGGTGATTTTAGCTTAATGAATTCCCCCATTTTCTGCACACTTTTTTAAGATACTTTTTCTTCCCCCCTTCTGCTCTTCTCTCCAAACCTCCCCCCCCCCCCATTTTGAATGGTCTGTGATGGGAGTTTTAGAGAAAGCTTGGCTGAAAATTGGTATTTTTCTAAATACAGAAAATTTGGAATTGTAGTTATTTTTAAATCTATATATGTTGAAACTATGATCCATGTATGGATTTATTTGTATTTGTCAACCCGTCTAGTTTTTTTTTGGGCGATGCATAGTAAGGTTCATATTTAGTTAGCTGTGATTCTGTTGGCTTCTAGATTGAGCACTCTTATCCCCTACGTCCCTCAGTATTGTTGCCTTAGGTGTTACCTGCAGTTTCTCTTTTGATAGGCTCTGATAGCATTTTCTTGGACTCTGTTTATAAAACTAAAGAAATTACTCAGATGCCAAGTTGTATTTGCTTTCCCCGTCATCTCCTTTCAGGGATATGCACAGACTTGCTTTCTTTATAAGCTTCAGACAAAACATTTCACCAAAATATACAAGCAAAACACAGCAAAGCAGACAACAAGTAAAGAAACCGCTCTGGCTTAAAAATCCATGTGCAAATCTCACCCACCAGTTCAGAAAAGCCCAGATACCTCTGTATGACAGTTTGGGGTGGCACCCGCTGATGCTCTATGCCTGTGTAATAGACTGCTCGGGTCTGGGGGTTGTCAGGGAAGATAACATAGACAAGGTTGGCATTTGACTTCAAACTTAAAGGGTAAGCTGGCTTTTTTCAAAGTAAACAGGAAAGGGACAGGAAGCAGAAGTTTTACATGCTCAAAATCATGAGGATATTAAATGCTCGAACTGTTTGCACAGGTAATCTTATGTGACTTTAACACAGATGGTTTAAAATGAGGTGGCGAGGTGTGGGAGGCCTGGGGGAAGACGGGGTGAGACACAAGGCTGGAACTGTGGCTGGCATCAAATTTGAAAGGCTTTGTTTGCCATGTCCCTCTCTCACAAAGAATGCTACGACCCAGGATTGCCTTTTTATAGTAAGAAAAATGAAGAAAATAAAACACCTATTGATAAGGCTGATAAATTGTTAGGATCATAAATTTGTCACCTGTAACATAAACTGTTTTTCAGGGGAAAACCAAAAATGAATCAAGTAAGTTTATTTTCAGAACTAAGTAAACATTTTTTTTTTTCCTAGCAAGTGGATAGCAGTTCATTGTTTGCAATAGCAGGTTGATAATGTTTAATAGTTTATTTTTAAAGGATATCAGAATGCCCATCACCGGGATAACCCATTTCCCCATCCCCCTCCCCTCTAAAACCCTCAGTTTGTTTCTCGGAGTCCATAGTCTCTCATGGTTCATCTCCCCCTCTGATTCCCCCCCTTCATTTTTCCCTTCCTTCTCCTAATGTCCTCCATGCTATTCCTTATGTTCCACAAATAAGTGAAACCATATGATGATTGACTTTCTTTGCTTGACTTATTTCACTTAGCATAATCTCCTCCAGTCCCATCCATGTTGATGTGAAAGTTGGGTATTCATCCTTTCTGATGGCTGAGTAATATTCCATTGTATATATGGACCACATCTTCTTTATCCATTCATCTGTTGTGGGACATCTCAGCTCTTTCCACATTTTGGCTATTGTGGACATTTCTGCTATGAACTTTGGGGTGCATATGGCCCTTCTTTTCACTACATCTGTGTCTTTAGGGTAAATACCCAGTAGTGCAATTGCTGGGTCATAGGGTAGCTCTATTTCTAATTTTTTTGAGGCACCTCCACACTGTTTTCCAAAGTGGCTGTACCAACTTGCATTCCCACCAACAGTGTAAGAGGGTTCCCTTTTCTCCACAACCTTTCCAACATTTGTTGTTTCTTCCCTTGTCAATTTTTGCCTTTCTGGGTATTAAGGAGGGCACGTATTGCATGGAGCACTGGGTGTCATTCACAAACAATGAATCATGGAACACTACATCAAAAACTAATGATGTATTGTATGGTGACTAACATAACATAATAAAATAAAGGATATCAGAATGACCAGAAATTTGACTAGAGGGGCTTTCTCACTTAAGCAAAAATCATCCAGTGGATGGTTCTGCAAGTCTTTGGTATTTACCTCTTCAAATTTGTATCCTCAATGCCCAGCATGGTATAGATGCTAAAAGAATAATAAATATGCACTGAAAAAAAAAAAGAGAAACAGAGAGAAAGGAAGAAAAGAAGGAAGAACTACCTCTCTTGGTAGACTAAGTTGACCATTTGACTCATGGCTCTTGCATGGAGATTTTTGCTTAAGAGCTTTTTAGGGTTTATACTTTGGAACATACTTTAAGTGGTTTATTTGGGTGAGGCCACATTCTTCCAACTCCAACTAAAATATAATCATTCCAGAGAGTTGATAAACCTCATCAACCAATGTAATTTGGAGGTAACTAATAGATAGATAATCACAAAATAGGAAATGGGATAGGTACCAAAGGCTACCTTTAGTCCATTCCCTGCCTCAAGATGGGGCATTTGATTCCATAAAGGCATGGATGAAGGAGGCCCAAAGGAGCCAAGGACTGACATCTCCTGTTTTTCTTAGCATTTGTTCATTCTGGGCATGGTTAAAGTAATGCCCCATTGTTCAAGCTCTGAAATAATCTGAAAAACAAACAAAAAAGATATAAAAGTCACATACTCAGTTCTTTCTAGGGAATACTTTGGGAAGAAAGTTATAAATAAATGAAAGTTTGTTAGTTTTTTCAGGATACCTAGAGTTATGCTTAATGATAGTCTTATGCAAAGAGGATACAAAATAAGTTTTAATGCTTACTAGGTACCTATAACCATAAAACTTGGGGTTTATATTTGAAACAGAACACGTCAGACTCTACTAAGGAGAAGGAAATAGTAACTTTGTGTTTGGGATATTTTTTTCCAAATTTAGCCCATATAAATATTTTTTGTCTAAATTTTACTAGAAATATTAGAAAAACATTAGAAATATTTTATTGGAATATATAGGTAAGAATATTCCAGAAAATGCAAAGTTCAATCTCATCAAAGTAGGATGATACCTGATTTTTAAATGTTGGACTGTATGGAATTTTGTCTGGTTAACTGTGTGTGTCTGAGACCTTCCAGGGTAGTTTCTGCTGTCAGTGGATTTTACCCATAGCTGATAGAATTTGAGCTGTGACATGAACCTCAGAATACACATGAGTAAATTGTGGAGGAGACTGGTCATCATGGTTGGGAAGTCTGATATAACCTGCTGATGTTCAGTAAAAATTCACTATATTGTTTACTACTTTATGGTAAGATAGTACAAATTGTCACTTAGATTCTTAACCAACGCAAACTGATTTAGGGGTTGAAGGAAATCTAGGACACAAAACGTTTAGAGGGCTTGTGTTATTACGTTCCAAATTTATTTTTCAGTTATTCATAGAGAAGTGGTAAAAAAACATTCCAAATGGATTTTTACGTAATTCTAAATATTGTGGGAAAAATTGCCAAAATAATAACCAAATAATTTTGGATTTTGGTGACACAATGTTGCATATGTGTGAGTGTGTGTGTGTGACCGGGGTGGGGGGAGAGAGAGACAGACAGAGAGATGGCACAGAAAATGCCACTCAGAGAATGAATGGTGGTTTTATGTTGTCGGTGTTGCAGGATTTGGCACTTAGACTGTTCGGCTATTTGTAGCCGTGCATCCGCTTTAGAGATAAAATCCCATCAGGTCAGTACCTGTTTTCCCCTTTGACCACTCTGAAGGAGTTTTTCAGCTTCTTCCTAGGCTGCATTATTGCTCTGGATGGTCTCTCTAATGGGATATAACCCAGTTTTGTGACATTACTTTTGTTCAATCTACTCAGAAAATCATGGCGTGGTTTGTGTTCTCTCTCTCCCCTTTTTCCTTTCCTTATCTCCTGCAGATGCAGGGGAAAAAAAAAAAGAAAAAAAATATGATGAAATTATAGAATTAACAGGCACTGAAAAGAAAGAGAGGCTGAGATCATGAGTTACTAAACCAATTTTCCTGCCTAGAGGGTGTAATTCAGTGATATTTTTATAAATGTGATTCAAGCTGTGGCTTTTGTGAAAGATCAGAAGCCACATTATAAAAAAAAAAAAAAAAAGGAGGGGAAGATCACAAGTACTCATCAGCAAGATGACCCTGCTTTCACTGGTGAGATTTCTGTAACTTCAGTGATTCCAATTCTTGAGAGATACTTATTTATGAAATACTTAGCTGGAAAATGAAACACAAGGTGAAACCAGGACAATTAAACAAATGAGAGCATGTACATACCTCTGTCTTTCAATGTCAAGAACAAGAGGAAATCTCTGTAACCCAGGGTGTGTGGTTTGAGCAGATGAACACTGGGCTTGAGTCAGAAAACCTGATTTGATTGTGTGACATTTAGACATTATTTAATCTCTTTGGTTTCAATTTGGCTTTATGTTAATTTGGTCATAAATCAGTTAACCATGTCAGAGTAAAAAAAAAAACGCACAACTTTTAATGCAAGAAATGACAAATTTATGTTATATTTTTGAAGTAAAGCAAGATAAGCTTTGGCTGCTGTGAATTCTCAAGGAGGTCTTATATCTCTGGATGGGTCCCCACTGATATCCCAGAGTATATGTGTGTGTGTGTGTGTGTGTGTGTGTGTATTTTAATAAAAGACCTGAACTTAATTACCAGCTGACTTTGTAATTTTGAATGAATTACCCAATTTCTTTGGATTTCTGTTTTGTTATCTGTAAAAGAAAAATACCACCCCATGTAGTGACCATGAGATGAAAATTGTTATGGGTGGAAGCAGTCCCTAAAATGATGACCCCCTTCAAATAGCTCAGCTGCTTTGGAGAATCAGCCCAAATAAACCGTTAATGTGGCTAATCCAGTTAATTCATTTAACAGATAGGAATGTTTGGTTGGCCCAACTTCAAAACCAGAGAAGGCAGGCATCTTATGTATTCTGATACATCTTTCTTCTTGCTTACCCCTGAACCATACAAATGTCCTTTGCCTGATGCTCTGGTGACAGTGAGTGTTACCATCGGTAACAGGGCTGCATCGTAGTTATGTGCTCAGACTCTGAAATCAGAGTCCCCTGCCTCTCATCCTGGCTCTAGCACCCGCTGAGCATGGGTCCTTGAAACCATTGAACTCCCCAGGCTTCTGTATTCTGATTTGTCAGACACTTATAGTAATAGTATCTACTTCATAGCATTTTTAGGAGGATAAGATAATGCATGTACATATTTAATGCAGAAATTGGAACCAAATCAGCCTCCAACAGGTAGTGGTCCCCACTACTATTATTATTGTTCTCCCTCCTTCAGGCTGTCTTGTTTGGCATTAGCAATGCTATCTCTGTCCATTGCAGAGGCTTCTTTTTTTCCCCCCCCCCCCCCAGATTTATTGAGATATAGTTGACAATTGAAAATTGTATATATTTAAGGTGTAAAACTTGATTCGGTATATGTATACATTCTGAAAGAAACACCAAATCAAGCTAATTAATATATCCATTTCACATAGTTACCTTTTCTTCTTTTTCTTTTCTTTCCTTTTTTTTCCTTTTGGTGGTGAGAACACTTAAAAATCTACTCTCTTAGCAAATTTAATTATACCATGCAGTATAATTATAGTCACATTGTTGCACATGAGATCTCCAGAACTCTTTCCATCTTGCAAAACTGAAACCCTATGCCCATTTAACAAAAACTCTCCATTTCCCCCTCCCCTCAGCCCCTGGTGACCACCATTTTATTTTCTGCTTCTATGAGTTTGACTATTTTAATTAATTAATTAATATTTTGTTTTTAGAGAGAGGGAGAGAGCATGAGTGGGAAGGGGCAGAGGGAGAGGGAGAGAGAGGATCTTAAGCAGGCTCCATGCTCAGCACGAGCCCGACATGGGACTTGATCTCACGACCCTGAGATCATGATCGGAAATCAAGAGTCGGACGCTTGATTGATGGAACCAGCCAGGCGCCCCAGGTTTGACTACTTTAGATTCCACATAGTGGTGAGTTTGTGTAGCATTTTCCTTTCTGCGTCTTATTTCTTGAAATGTGTTCTTGATCTGCTTCTTTGGTGAAGGCCGGGTGCTTTCTCAGTTCCTGAGCTACACTGCACAGTTGTTCGTGTTCTAGGGAAAAATTTCACTTCCTTCATTTCAAAAACGGGAATAACAATAATATATGTGTTAATTTACGCCAAGTAAGCACTCAGTAAATATTAGCAAATAAAATTATAAAAATAAGCCAATATACATTTAGGCTCAAATTTCTGATACATGTTGCCAAATTCCTCTTCAGAGGTGTATCAAATCATACTTGCACCAGCTGTTATAACATGTTTACATTGCTGACAATGTCATATAGATGAAAATGGTATATCGTAATTTTAATTTGCACTTCTGTTAATGTGACTGATATTTAGCGTCTTTCCATATGATCAGAGCATTTGTATTTTATTTTCCATGACTGTTCATATCCTTTGTGTACTTCCTTATGGAGTTTTTAGGGATCTTTACATATTAAGGAAATGGGTCTTCTCTGTTGTGATCTTTAGCAGTTTAGACACTTTGGTTCCCCTGACCCAAGTTTTCATTTGTCTTTTGACTTTAATTATGGTACTTATGCTTTAGGAAAAAAAATGTGTATACTTATCAAATTTATTCTTTTATGGCTTCTGGATTTTGTGTCATACTCAGAAAAACCTTTGTCACTCTTCTTATGCTTGTGTAGTCTTATTTCCTACAATTAAATCTTAGAGCCATTGCGTTTTTTTTTTTTTTTATAATTGTTTGTAGTAAGGGTGCAAATTCTCTGGAAGTATCCCTATAGGGCAGCTTCACCTTTGCCTTCTGTGAGAAGACCCCATGGGCTTTACGGGAATCTGATTTACTTATCCTGTTAAATTCTGAACTTGGAAACATTGTACCATGAAGGTGGTACATATTAAAACTCACACAAATACACATTAAAAATGGAAGAATTTCTACAATTAACTCTTCATGCTCTTAGCTCTAAGCTATAGCAAGTGTCCCTGCAGGTGTGGGCTAGGAGGGGGAGTTTTTCTGGCCCCTGTTTCAGGAATTCTGGGATTGAGGGGGTGCTCCCTTCCCTATCAACTCCAATGGTAGGTCACAGCCTCATAAACTACAACATTAAGTATTAGTGTTTGTGCTGAATACCAGTTTGGTATAACCATTTGTGGGCTAGGACTTCCTGTGCAGATTTTCATAGCCCTGTTGTCAGTGAGCCCTTTGAGAGGACATTTCCCTTCTGATAAATTCTTCCTGTGCCGGTTCATGCATTTGTAAGAAGAAAGCAGGCCAGACACTCTATTATTATTCACACCGCAGGAAACTCTGAGAAGAGCTCAATGAAAGGAATGGCAGCCTAAAATTAAAGATCCATTTGGTGTGCGTGTTTTTTTTTTCCCCCTGCTATCGGTAAACGCAATGACTAATATTCCATCCAGTGATACAGATATAGAAAGAAAAGTTGGAGTTAGTATAGAAGAAGGTGGTAAAAAAAAAAAACATTCATAAATCCAGGGATTCAGTAAGTAATGGAGGGGCTGCAATGGTTTGTGGAGGAACTCACTCTGATTTTCAGGGCACCATCTTTTATACCATGATGGGCTCTATTTGAGACTGTCAGACCAGTGCCAGAAATAATCCCAAATAGCCATTCAGACTCTGGTTTGAGCTTCTTGACTTACCGTCTCTTATTTGGGTAGTCAGGGTTTGGGTTGGGTGAACAAACGTCGAGGGAGGAACCTGAACAGTTAAGTCTTTTAATGTTAAAAGCTTCTCTGTGTTTGGTGCCCTACAGTTTGCTAACACATGCATGCCAATCTTTCTGTATAACCCAGCAGTAGATTTTTTTTTCTTCTAATGGATGACAAAATGAAAAATGGGAGAAGTTGGATGACTCGTTTAAGATTATGTTGCAAAACGTAAGAATAGGATGCTCACAGCAACCTCAAAGAGTGCTGGCCAGAACGAAGAGTGGGAACGTGGGCACCCCCAGCACAGCGAGAAGGGTGTGCCAAGGGCTGTTAAAGAAGTGGGCAGCTGCTGGGAATAAGAACAGTGCTCAAAGTCAAGTGTGGAGAGGTGAGGTCGAAGCAGAAGCAGCCCCTGGATCATGGAGGGCCTCACATGTTTGCTGAGGACTTTGGATCTTATTTTCTAAAATAGGGGTAGACCAACACTTTCTAAAAAGCGCCAGGCAGTAAATACTCTAGGCTTTTGGGCCATGTGGTCTTTGTGGCAGGTACACAGCTCCACTGCTGTAGCACAAAAGCAACCAGAGACAATACCTAAACAGATGGGCATGGCTGTGTTCCAATAAAACTTTATTTATAAAAACAGCTGGCAGGTGGGCGGGATTCGGGTCATGTGTTGGTGTGCGCTGACCCTACTCTAGAAATGGTGAACCACCAAATTTTAAAGGCAAATAAAGCATGAGGCATGTATTGCTTCTTCAAAAAAGGTCTCCCCACTCGATGTCAAATACAATTAAGCTGAGGTAAAAATATTTTCCCTACCCTGTCAAGGAAGAATGGTTCCATGGGAGTAATGGTTAAGGCCCTTTCTCCAGGTGGAGTGACCATAGGTTCCTGGTTTGCCTGGGATAGGCTACTTTATATAGTTTGCTCAGTATTATACCTGATGTATCTCCTTTCACCCTCAAAAATTTTCCTGCTTGGCTAAGTTATGTATGATCACCTTATTCTAACCCTAAAAAGGGGTTCATTTTAGAACTTCCACATAGGGTTAGACACTGGGCCTAATCTTTTGTAGATGGTGTGATGGCTGAGAAGACTAATGGATAAGAACCCCACCAGCCGGAAGGAGTCCTGGCTCTGCTCTTTATTAGCTGGTCTTGAGTTAATTGCTTAATTTCCAAGTCAAGATTTCATTAATTAAAATTTGGGAATGGTAGGTCCTTCCTATGTTAAAGGGCTATGTAGATATAATACAGTGATTTTTGTAAAAGTTCACGGGGGAAATTATTTGCCATATGTTATCCAGGTAGAGAAGAGGCAGAATTACAAGATAGGTAGCGCTTTGGACCCCTACAGAGGGCTAACTCAGTCTTCTCTACACACCGTTCATGGGACCTCGAAGAAACAATTGCCTCTCTCTGAGCCTCAGAGCCTCATCCAGGCTAATGATACCATCTCTTTGAAATTGTTGTAATTGTTTAAGATAATGTGTGTAAGTGTCAAGCACTGTGCCTGGCACATAGTTATTCCTCTGTAAAATTCAGTGATTATTTTTCAAATAATCACATGCCATATCAAAGCTATTATTCATCTTTGCTTTGACACATGCCTCAAATTGTTTACCCCCCTTCATAAGCCACATTGACTCAGCCACGTTTCAGAATTGTGATGATGATATTGATGATGATGAGAGTAACTTCCTGAGCAGTTTTTAGGTTATAGGCATCTTTAGATGAAGCCTATTTCCTCTGTGGTCTAAGGTGGCTGATGCTAACTTCATCTGACTTCTGAGGCTCTGATGCACTTCTGAATCCTTGGTTTCCAGGACCATTTTTGGGTCATGGCAGAGCTCCCTGTGGTTTCTCTTCAATAGGGAAGACCAGATGAAATCACAGCTTGAGGAAGCAGGGCTGTGAACACCATGCTTTTCTCTGTTAATGCTCTGCCTACACCCTTCTATCATGTTTGCTTGAAGACCTGAAAATAATTGGTTGAAACTGCGATTTACTTTTAGCCTTTTATCCAAGTTTGACAAGTAGGTTTCTTCAAATAACAAGCACTATAAATGGCTTGAATCTAATGAGTAGTCTTTTTGGACATGCGATCTGTTGTCCTTCTTCCTTTCTTGAGAGGGAAATTACAAGCTTCCAATATTCTCCTTCCATTTCTATAGAATGTGGGTGCTAATTTGAAAGCAGTCTCATAAAATGGAAGCAAATAAGCTAATTAGAAATATTTATGGGCCTGTTAGTGCATATATGTCTAATTGAAATAACAAGGCTCTCCCTGAAGGGGAAAACATTACTTTGAATGTAGGAATAATTAGCTTGTGCTGTAACATTGAAATGGGATAAAACCCTTTCTCTCCTGATCAGATCCAATTTTACTTGATCAGACCAAGGTGCCTCCAGAAGGGCTCATTAATATTTTTATTAGTTTTTATTATTTTTTTAATCAAAGGGACTTGCACATTTCTTATTCCCCTGAGATAATCATTTTCAACTCTTTTGGTCGATTATTTTGGTACTTACCTCCATATGTCTAAGTAATAGGCTGATATTCTTCTTTTTAAACAAGTTCCTTAAGTTTTAATCTTTTAAATCAAAATTACATACATGCATGTATTCAAGAGTCAAATATTTCTACATCGCTTTTTAGTAAAACCAGCATATCCATGTCACCCCCCCACCTTCTTAGAAGAAACCAATTTTTGTGTTGACACACATAATTCTAGTTAGCATGATATCATTGCTACTTCTTGCCTTTTTAGCGTTAAAGATTAGCTGTTGGTTTTGCATGCTGGAAGATGAGAATTTAGTTTTCTTTTATTCATATGCCATCCTATACATGCATCCTTCCTATTTCCTCTCCTCCCAATATCATTTTATCCTAATTTTGGAGAGATCACTATTCTGTATCTATGTTATCATGACTATATTAAAACTGTTCATGGCTGAGCCATGTAATATACTATGGTTATTTTTGTTATCCTGTAGAACATTTAAATGATTTTAGATCATCATTTAAAAATACATTTGCTTAATTTCCTTGGGATTTAGCACCAATTCCACCCCAAGTTCTCCCACACCAGTGTACATCTGTGCTAAATATGTTCTTTCCACCCAGTATTCTTCAATTGTCTTCTGGAAGGAACATTGAGAGCCCACTGGCAAACTCCCATCTGGATTGATTTCTCTCTATTCTATATCACTTCTCTTTTACCTTCTCTTTCACCTTAGAGGTCTCCCTTTTGCTGATTTGTTCTCTCATTATGATTTAGTATACCCTCCTGAGGAGCTTTCTGAGAAAAGTAAAAATACCGTATGAAAGATGAGTTATCTGCTATTGTGCAGGTTTGAAAATGATTTTATTTTATTGTTGTACTTAATTAAAATTTGGCCAGGTTAGAATTCTCAGTTGGAAAGAATTTTCTTTCAGAATTTTAGAAAACATTTTATTATCAAAATTTCTGAATATGTAAAAAAGCAGAATTCAGAGAAATTCCATGTACTCATCCCACAACTACCAGCCTCAATACCTATCAGCATTTTGCCTATTTATTTCACCTGTCCCTTCACCTACCTACTTGTTTGTTTTGCTGGAGCATTTTCAAACAAGTTTCAGACATCATCCCATTTCACCTCTAGCTGATTCAGAATGAATGTTCACAATAAAATAAAGAGTAGTTTCTTACATAAGCAAAATACCATTATTACACTTAACAAAATTAATAATAATTCCTTTATATTGCCCAAAAAACAAGTCCATATTCTGTTTTCTCTGATTGTTTATAAATACCCTTTTTAAAAAAAGATTTATTTATTTATTTATTTATTTATTTTTTTTAAAGATTTTATTTATTTATTTGAGACAGAGAGAATGAGAGACAGAGAGCATGAGAGGGAGGAGGGTCAGAGGGAGAAGCAGACTCCCTGCCGAGCAGGGAGCCCGATGCGGGACTCGATCCTGGGACTCCAGGATCATGACCTGAGCCGAAGGCAGTCGCTTAACCAACTGAGCCACCCAGGCGCCCAAGATTTATTTATTTAGAGAGAATGAGCATGTGAGTGGGGGAGAGGGACAGAGGGAGAGGGAGAGAGAGAATCCTAAGCAGACTCCATGCTGAGCATGGAGCCCGACATGGGACTCAATCCCAGAGCCCGGAGATCACCACTGGAGCAGGAATCAAGAGCCAGAAGCTCAACCAACTGAGCCACCCAGATACCCCTATAAATATCTTTTATAGATACTTTGTTTGGTTCAAGATCAAAAGAATTTCTATTCATTGTATTTGGTGGTTATGTTTCTGAATATTTTAAGCCCCCAAATCTCCTCTTCTGCCGTATCGCTATCCCTCCCTTTCCCAGTGCCCTTGGCTTATTGAAGTAGTGAGAATGTCCCATGTTCTGGATTTGGCTGATTGCCTCCTCGTTGTAGGCTAACTTGTCTCTCTATTTCCATATTTCTTGTGGACCAAAGGTGGGCCTAAAGCCTTGATTAGATTCTGTTGTTTTCCCAAGAATGCTCCATAGGTGGTAAGAGTCTCTCACTTTTAGTTATCCTAAGCTAGAACAGTGGTTCAAGTAGTGATAGCCTGGTCTCTTCTTTGTAATGTTCTCCACACAATTTTTCACCCATAGTTTTGTTTTTGTTTTTGTTTTGCTGAGAACATTTAAGTTTTCTACCCTTTTAGCAAATTTTAATTAGACAATACCTTGTTATCAACTGAAGTCACCATGTTATACGTTAGATCCTTAGACCTTATTCATCTCATCACTGAAAATCTGTACCCTTTTATCAACTTCTCCCTATTTCCCCCTCACCTGTTGCTTTAATATCAGTTAATGATGATCATCTAAATCAGTGATCTTATTATAGAAGTTATATGATGGTGATATTTATCATTTATTTATGATGGTGATATTTATCATTCCTATTCATATATTGCTGGAAATCTTCTGATGGAATGATTCTTCCTTATTTAGGATGGCTGTACAGTTTATACTAGAAGACTAAGATAATTTTTCACATTTAATTTCAGAGTAGTAATGAGTGGTGCCTTGGAAACCTCTTCTGTTGTCACATGAATTTTGTTTATCTCTTTCTTCTTTTTTTAAGTGTCATTATGAGCTAATGACTTTCTTTTTATAGTGAATTTGTTTTAATCAATTACTGTCATGATGTGTTTGATGGGTAAATTGTCTATTGGCTGGTGGAAGCCTGTTTCCCTCAGAAATTTAAAGGTGTTGATCCACTGGCTTCTTAACAACTGCTGATTTTTAAATCCTTTAAATGAAACCTACTTTTTTTCTCTCTGAATGTTTGTGGGATCATTTCTTTGTCTCTGATGTTCTGATATTTCATAGTGATAGCACTATTTTCAGTCTTTTTCCGGGACTTGTTTATTTACTTAGGTGGCCCTTTCAGTCTGAGAATGTATGTCTTCCACTTCTGGGAGATTTTATTTAATTACAACTTTGATGATTACTCTCCCCCCCCCCCAACCCCCATCTCTCCTTCTAGTTTTCTTATTTAGATGTTGGATCCTTTACTTTTCTTATTTTCTTTTTCTCTCATATTTTTTCAGTCTTTGTGTTTTTGCTTTACTTTTTGGGAAATTTCCACAACTTAATCTCTTCTGTTGGGATTTTCTTCTACTGAGATTTTCAATTTTGATGTCATTAACTTTAATTTTTCACCCACTGTTTTTAATATCCATTGAAAAAGCATGTTTTATGTTCTCTGAGTACTTCCTTTCATAGCATCTTTCTCCCCTTTCATGGGTATAATATCAACTTTTTATTTCTCTAAAGGATTAATAACAGGGTTTTTCGAAAACGTATTCTTCCCATGTAAGGTTAGGGACTTAGGCAAGACCTTTTGTACTTCTTTGTTTTTTTTTTTTTTTTTAAAGATTTTATTTATTTATTTTGAGAGAGAGACTGAGAGAGTGCATGAGAGGGGGGAGGGTCAGAGGGAGAAGCAGACCCCCTGCTGAGCAAGGAGCCCTATATGGGACTCGATCC
>NC_058410.1:141764153-141770609 GCF_002201575.2 Neomonachus schauinslandi | reverse complement strand
GAAGCAGACCCCCTGCTGAGCAAGGAGCCCTATATGGGACTCGATCCTGGGACTCCAGGATCATGACCCGAGCCGAAGGCAGTCGCTTAACCAACTGAGCCAGCCAGGCGCCCCTGTACTTCTTTGTTTTAAAAAAAGATTTATTTACTTTAGAGAGAGAGGTGGGGAGGGGAAGAGGAAGAAAGAATCTCAAGTAAACTCTGTACTGAGCACAGAGCCAGACATGGGGCTCGATCTCACGACTCTGAGACCAGGACCTGAGCCGAAACCAAGAGTCAGACGCTTAACCAATTGTGTCACCCAAGCACCCTAAGACCTTCTGCACTTCTGACACCAACTTCAAGCTCAGTGTTCACAAGACCAGATTCAGGGTTGATACTTTGTGAAAAGGACTCACAGAACTCACTGAAAGTGATTATCCTCATAGTTACGGTTTATTATAGTGGATGGATACAGATTAAAGCCAGCCAAGGGAAGAGACACGTGGAAAGTCCAGGAAAGTTCCAAGCACAGACTTTCCAGTTGTCTTCTCCCGGATTCGTGGACAGTGTTAACGACTCTTGGCAACAGTGTGTGACACGTCACAGAAAGTGTTGCCAGCCAGGGAAGCTCACTCAGCCTTAGTGTCCAGAGTTTCTCTTGGAGCTCAGTCACACAGACAAGTCAACTGTCCACACAGCTGACTTCAGTCTCCAGCCCCTCTGGAGGTCCAGCAGACAGTGCATTACCCAAGCCCCTACCATGAATCACGTTTGAGGCTCTGGTATGGCCCAGGACCTCCAGGTAAACAAAGACACTTTTATCAGGCAGGACATTCCAAAGACTTAGAGGTTACTTCCCAGGGTATAGTCTCTGTTTCCTTCAAATTGATTTTTTATTTGCTGGTTTTTGCCTCAGTATCTCACCTTAGGTGTTTTCCTCAGACATCTGAGGATTATTACTATTTGCTTATATTTAAGAGCAGGGAAACAAAAAGTTGATAGGAGCTATCTGTACATCGGGGGGGCTTGTGGGCTGTCACAGTAGGGTTATCTGCCTGTGTAACATTTTGGATCCCTTATGCTACTATGTTTAAATTATTTAAAAATTTTTCCTATCGGGATGGTCAGATTTCCCAGGGAATGTTCTTCCAGTTTCTTGCTAGCGGGTATTGAACTAGCTGCATGAATTATGAAATCTGAACTGGAAAAGAAGACAGGGAATTTCCGTATTCAGTCTGTACACACTCATGCAGTCCCTCTAAGCATCGTATCCCCATTCTTAGCTGTATTTGGTGCCATCCAGCCCACTGGCCCTCTGTTCTACCTTTCCCATAGAATACACCTCCAGCTTTCCAGTAGTAAAGGGGATGAATTGTTAAGTTAATTTTCAGCTATCCTCCTATTTTTAGCCCCATCTTTGTCCCTGCTTCCAGAGTTGCCTCGCATCACTGATTCCTACCCTTTCAGTATTCTGTGTTGAAATCAGGTTAATTCTCAGCTTTTCCCACTGCCAGTTTAGGATTGAACTTTGGAGCCTCACATATGGTTATAAAGGCTGTGCATTGTACCCATGTGGGTGGTCTTTTGTGGAGGGCACCATGTGCAATTAGTGCCCTGGGATTGTGGAGCATGCAAGGTGCACATGCAAGATGGCCCAACCCGGATTTTCTTGGATCTAGTAAAGGAGTTACAACTCCTCTTTCTACATTACATTGTCCAGAGTTTCATTTGTTTTCTTCTCTCCGCTTGTATTTGAACTTACTATTATTATGTTTAATCCCTTTACTGTTGTTTTAGTATAATCTGGCAGGAAGAAGAGTTAAATGGGTGTGTTCACTCTCTTTAATCAGAATTCTCATAACAAATCTTCTGCATTATAAGAACACAGCCTTTTCTACGTATGCTTAAGATATAAAGCATGTATAATTTTGCATCCAAAGAGGTCCTTTTCCCCAAGTTCTAAGCAGTCTGAAAACCATCAGATCTTACAAAGGTTATGATGGCAGCTGCAACCATAACATAAAATTAAACTATGAAGTTGTGGGGATGGGTGTGTTTGCTTCTCACTGTTTGAAATCATGAGGAGTTACATATTAAAGGTCAGGAAATGGGTTGAATGGAAGAACTGTGATGGTGGCTCTGCCTCTGAGAATGCCCATTGGGTACAGAGATGGGAACCAGGAATGAATCAGAAAGCTTGTCTTAGGTATTCTTACTAAAATTAAGAGGCAGTTCTATGTATGCTGCTGAACTGAGCAGTACCTAGCTATGCCTGCTTGTTGAGCTGCCTATTACTTTTTTCCTATGCTCCTGACTCTTTATGATGGAGTATCTTATATATGTACCATTATAATTAAATCATTTACTGGGCGCCCACTATTTATTACATAAGTCCCTACTAATGATTCTTTCTTTGGAATGAAAATTTAAAACACGAATACCCCATTGGAGAGATGGCATATTACATTTTGCCCTTGTCCACACCTGAACCGATCAATAAATTTGTCCTGCTCATCTTAACTGGTTACTCTGAAATGGTTAAGAGTAAGACAGTAAGGGAGTGAATATAAATAACAAATAAATGCACTAATATTGCCAACTCTGTTTTATATGGAAATGTTCAATGAAATTACCTATCAATTTTTGTTTGGGAAGAAAACATAGTTTTGTGGTTAAGATTGCTGGGGAAAAGTATGAGAAACATTCTTTTGATCCAAAAGCTGAAAATACTCAAAAAAAAGCACATCTAGAAAGAGGAACAAGAAGTCCTTTCAGTATTTTGTTCGCTTTTTGCGGCCATGTAAGTGAATTTATCATTGATTTGCTTATTTGCAATTTTAATACTATAAGGTTTTAGGGTACTGAAGCAGCCAAAAGCAGAGGCACTCTTTTTTTTAAATAATAATAATTTATTAAAAAATTTTTTGCAACCATCACCACTCTTATTTCCAGAAACTTTTCATCATCCCAAACAGACTCTCTGTACCCAATAAGCAATGACCCTCCCATACTGTCCTTCCCCCAGTCCCTGGTAACCTCTACTTTCTGTTTCTATGAACTTGTCTATTCTAGATACCTCCTAGAAGTAGTGTTGTACAACATCTCTCCTTTTGTGTCTGGCTTTTTTCAGTTAATACAATGTTTTCAAGGATTACCCATTCATCTCTCGATGGACACCTGGGTTGCTTCTACCTCTTGGCTGTTGTTAATGCTGCAATGAACACTAGGGTACACATACCTGTTTGAGTTCTTGTTTTCATTTTGTGTGTGTGTGTGTGTGTGTGTGTGTATTACCTGGGACTAGAATTGCCAGGTCGTATGGAAATTCTTTGTTAAATACTGAGAACAGAGAGGAGCTTTCAAGAGTGCAGTTTATTTTTTTCTTAATGGGACACTAGAAGGATGAGATCTGGTCAAGTTTTTTGTAGGCATTCCTTAACTTCCAGAGGTTTCTCTTGGCATAAGTGGCTGTTGTTGGGTCTTGGTGAAATGGCCTTATTTAGATGAAATAGGATTGTTCCCCTTCTTTTATTTTTGGGATCAATAAAATGGTCTCAGCTGGACAAGGTCTGTCATAATGACCTCTATTTGAGATGGTGAGAAAAGATACCGGGACACAGGCTAAGAGGGGCTGCCTCTATGTTTCCTGGCCCCACGTGGCGTTGTGACTTTCATGTCTGGTAATTTACTACTGTGTTGTTCAGCGGCAGAAGGATGTCATGGCCATCTGGAAATCTTATGATCAAAGTACCTTTTCTTTGTCTTCCTGGAGTCTTTGAACATTTTCTTAAGTTTCAATTCAGTTTTCCCACACTATTCCCAAGCCATGATCTGGTTGATTTGGTGGTAAGAATTACTAGAATCACTGTTGTCTTTGGAAAAGAAGACTCACACTAGTGTGATGGCTGAATGATGGCCATGGAATGGAGACTTTCTTTATCGAGATGCTGCTAACTTTTGCTGTTATAATTTAGCGATCACCTTAAGTTAATTCGTATCGCCTTTGAACCAGAGTTGCCAGATAAAATACAGCACACTCAGCTAAATTTATTTTTATTTTTACTTTTTTAAAAGATTTTATTTATTTATTTATTTATTTATTTATTTATTTATTTATTTATTTGACAGAGAGATAGAGAGAGAGCACAAGTAGGCAGAGCGGCAGGGAGAGGGAGAGGGAGAAGCAGGCTCCCCGCTGAGCAGAACCCCAATGTGAGGCTTGATCCCAGGACCCTGGGAACATGACCTGAGCCGAAGGCAGCCGATTAACCGACTGAGCTGCCCAGGTGCCCCTCAGCTAAATTTATATTAGGTAAACAATGAATACTTTTTTTTAAAGTATAAGTATATCCCAGGCAATCCTTGGGATATCCTTATACTAAAAATTAGTCATTTTTTTCCCCCTGAAATTTAGATTTAACTAGGTGTCCTATATTTTTATTTGCTAAATCTGGCAACCTTCCTCAGAGCACTAAATGCTGGTGAGACCCTTTCTTTTCTTCAGAGTGTCCTTCAGCACACATACTCCTGTCTGTGTGTGCCTTTGCGTCTCCAGCATGATGCCGCTGGTTCATGTTTCTCACGGGCATCTAGTGAGAAACCGTGGTGGATCAGACTCTTGAGTCAAGGACACAACTGTGCGTATACACCCCGGAGGGCTAGTGTACCCACTAGATGGGGAGTTGATTTTCAAACCTGGAGAAAGCATGCCTGAGTGGGACATCTCGGTGGAAATCTTGGATGAATTGGACAGTGTGTGTTCGGACCTTGGAGGGGTGGGGAATTAGGAGAGGAGCGTGGGTGGGTGCTGGGATAAGGGAAGCTGGAGTCAGACCACCTTTTCTGCATTTGTGTCCAGCGTACTCTCATCCCAGGCATGAGCTGATGATCAGCCCTTACCTTCACTTCTGGCACCTGGCCGCAGGTCAGAATGGACTGACTTCCACTCAGAGCGGAGTCCTTCCATTTACAACTCCTGCCCCCTGGTGAATTTTCCTCCTGCCGTTATTTGCAGCTCCAAGCTTTCATGTACCTGACTCTTGTCCTGTTGTTATACTTTAAGCCCAATAATTCCAGCCATGGCAGCTGCTAGGTAAAGTGAGGCAACTTCAATCCTGTCCAGATTGGCTTTCAAATGAGGTTTGATAAATTAAATTATGGTCAGAGGAGTGGAGGAGGAATAATGATTTGGATGCATGTCCTGATGTCTCTGCAGCACAGAGCTCCCTGAATCTTTTTTCTTTCTTTCTCACTCACTCTCTCTCATTTTAGATGAAAGAATTCTTTATCTCTTCTCCCCACCCAAGCCAGCAGAAGCCAATGTCCAGCGTATTATAGGAAAGGGTTACTTTTATAAACCAGGGGCGTGCTGTGAAAGGCATCTGAGGGGCTCATCTAGATTGTTTTTCAGCTTACTTTCTTTTTGACAGCTTTAAAGGGCCTTTTAAAATTGCCAGGAGAGTAGATTCATATTTTTATCATTCCACCTGCATAGCATTTTAGACACATTTATATTCCTGAAAGCATAATAATACATAACATTTAGCATTTAATTTATGACTCCTGCCACATCTGGTATAAAACTCCTTCTGAAGCAATAAATCAACCTCTTCATGTCAAATTGCCATTCATTCTTTGACCTCCTCCATAATTTATGGTTTGTGAGTGCAAAATGGGAGAAGCAGCTTAAATCAAGTGGGTTTTAATTAACAATCTTAGGAAATTCAGAAGAATATTTGCAATTTATTCATGAGGGGAAAGGACTTTGTTGCTAGAAAGAAGAAGAAAAAAAAGCTTATTTCCATGGGTATAAATTGAAGTCTATTCTGGGTACTTCAGAACCACAACATGAAGATTTTTCTCTACTTCGAGTCAGAAAAACAAAGTGATTCTGGTAGGAAAAAGCCATCCAAGCTCCTAGGACAGAATCCATTTTCTAGGAGAGGTTTTGCGGGGAAAGAGTAGGGGGAGACATGCAACCATCTTCTGCTTAGAGAGGCCTTTCACGGAGTCGCCTGGCTGCTGACACCATGCCTTTCATGTCGACGATTTTATTTCTAAGCTTTTCACAGTGTGTCCTAAGTAGCTTCTATTAGCATTGTCCTGTCCGTTTCCTTGGCAACAGAGCTGGTCAATTTAGACACCATTTAAGAGCTGTGGAAAAAGCAACAACCAGCAGTGCGATGGGTAAAATTACAGAGAACAAGCTGAAGACAATCCTCGCTGGAGGAGACACATTTTCTTCCAGGGCCCATTTTATTTTAATTAAAATCGAAAAGCTCTTTTAAACAAGGCCCTAGATTAAGCACAGGCCAGAGTAATCTACTATACAACGGTACAGCTGCATTCCTTAATGTTATCTCTTTAACCCTAACGGAGCGCTTGCACTTTTTCCTTCCTCCCTCCCTCCCTCCCTCCCTCCCTCCCTCCCTTCCTTCCTTCCTTCCTTCCTTCCTTCCTTCCTTCCTTCCTTCCT
>NC_058410.1:141754621-141764143 GCF_002201575.2 Neomonachus schauinslandi | reverse complement strand
CCTTCCTTCCTTCCTTCCTTCCTTCCTTCCTTCCTTCCTTCCTTCCTTCCTTCCTTCCTTCCTTCCTTCCTTCCTTCTTTCCTCCCTCCCTCCTCCTCCTCTTCTCCTTCTTCTTCTTTTCTTCTTTTTTTGGAGAAAATTTTCATGGTTTTATTGTACCATGAGGCATTGAAACATCTGAACAAATCAATATCTGGGTGGTGAGGCGGCTGCTTTCTCTTTCCCTTTTTTGGGGGGGTTACTAGAGCAACTTGTCAGTAGATTACAAAAAGAAGAAGAAGAAGAAGAAGAAAGCCTTTGGCATTACTGAAGTCTTCCCAAAGCATGTGCTGGGACAGTACCAGCCTCTGTCAGATGCAGCTGGTCCAGCGTGCAGTCATCACGCATGATACCTGGGTAGTGTGCGCTGTGCCTGCTCCCACGGCAACCCTCCGTTGTGGGTGGTATCTGGAGCATCTGCAGAAGTGAATAGTGTCAGGAAGCGGAGTGGGGAGGAAATGGGAAGAGCGCCCAGCTGGGAGGAGGTCAGCTGAAGTTGTGCAGGGCAAGCCTGAACTTGTCATTATTGCAAACCCAGGCATCGTTGACGTTCTTTAACTGGAACATGTGGTGGAACCCCATAATGGGGTCTTCATCGGCCTTGGATTGACCCACAACCATGCTGATGATGCAGGTGTCTGGCACAGGCTGTGGGATTTTCTGGAACGGAGCTGCCCTCCCCAGGAGTTGCTGTCTTCCCATGTAAGGCGGGATGTGTCAATATAAGTCGCGTCTAGTGGGATTCTTTCATTATCAAAGAGCTGGTGGTGATGTTGAAGGAAACTGGATCCAGTCTTGCTCCCAAATTGGCTTGTCTCACATTCTGAAGTGTCACTGACCTTGGTGAGACCTTCAGGATGGCTCTTGCAAGAGGGCTGTGAACCGCATGCACAGCTTCCCGTTTCCACCCCACTAGTCCACGGGCTGACCGAGGCCAGGGTCCTCAAGGAGTGGAAGTGACTTTGACCTCTTGCCCACTGAGCTCCGGCCTTCACAGACGCTCGGGCTGCCCAGGGGCTGGGTCCCTGGTGGTGGTGGCCGTGGCAGCCCGGTGCTGTCTGCTTGCACTTTTTCAGATAAGCAAGGAGAGAAAACCTAGGGGCAACATGGTAACCTCTTACCAATCTTTAGCATAAATACAGAGCAGAGAGAGACGAGTCTTCTCATGTCTGTGGTTGTGTTTCAGTGGGGCAGGAGAGAACCTCCAGCTGTATACATGATTACGGTTTATCTTGTGTCAGAAAATAAACTTTTATTGCAAATGTCACAGGTGGTCTCATTTGCTATTTATCTCATTTCATGAGTTGTGGGACTTTATTTCCCACAGTGACCTTATATGGATTTTTTCCCAGTACCTTATATGGGTCATTTTGAATATGGAACCAACTAGAACTTTGGGATTTTCAGGACTGAGCTCTATGTTGGCAATTAGCTTACCACTTACCATTGCAGTCACAGATTTTTTTTTTTTTTTTTTTTGGTGGGTAGGACAGGACAGAGCATATTTTGGGGTAGGGGAGATCTTTACTCCCAACATGGAATATGTTAAAAATTCCTTTGTCCTCCAAGATGAAAGTAAGTTAATTTATATACCATGTATATTTGCAAATAAGACAAGACTGATTACTTCTATAGGGGTTTGAAGGTAGTTTCAGTATCATTTTCATTTTAAGAAAGTTGGACGGGGGAGTTTATGAATAGGGAATTTTTTTTTTTTAAGATTTTATTTATTTATTTGACAGAGAGAGAGACAGCGAGAGAGGGAACACAAGCAGGGGGAGTGGGAGAGGGAGAAGCAGGCTTCCCACCGAGCAGGGAGCCCGATGCGGGGCTTGATCCCAGGACCCTGGGATCATGACCTGAGCTGAAGGCAGACGCTTAACGACTGAGCCACCCAGGCGCCCCTGAATAGGGAATTTTTGATAATACTGTCTAACCCTGGTGAGTGCACTGGGACATTGCAGGGTTTGCTTCTTGATGCTTTTAAATTGCTTTCATCTGAGAGGAACCCTGTACAGCAGTGAAAGCCTCTTCAGTGAAAGTACTAAAGCAGAGACGTAAATCTTGTTATTGGAGATATCTTACGTAGATTCCTGCCCCAGTAGATTTCTAAATTTCTAGGACTTCTGAAGTCCGTTCATACACTGACATTCATGATCTTATCCTTGAACATGGACAAATGCAGGTAGCCCAGGAATTAGAGGGAGAAAATGACCCCTCCATTTTGTTTTCCCCAGTTATTTGTAATATACTTCACCTCTTTCTATAGGGCTCCTATTTTTTTTGGGGGGGGGAGAATTCAAAAATGTTCATTTCTAGGCTTTTTGGATTCCTGTATTAATAAATATAGTAAATGACTGTGTTCATGAAAGTTTGATCAGATGCTAGTAGGATGATAAAGTTTCTGAGATTTCTCTGCATTTCTTTTCCTTTGAGTAAGAATCTGAATCATGTTTCCCTTAAAACCATTCCAAACAGAATCTCTATGGCTAGATAACAAAGATGCCAATTAATGCTGGTTGTAAAGGGGAACAGCAGGGCCCACCAGTCATATTCCCATATGGCACACAGGAACAATTAGATACATAGGATGACATTTCATCTTTGGTATTTACATAATGCATAGTATGGTGATTGATAGGAAGGAGGTACATAGATATGACAGACTGACAGAGGATAAGGGCAGATGTCGTCTGTCTTTTTCATTATGATTACTATTTTAACGAACAGACCAACTCATTTCTGCAGTCCATTAAATCATTTGACAGTATAAACATCTGGAGAAGAGCCCTGGGAATTGGGTTTGTCAGGTGAGGGCTCTTGGGCTGGTGGGGAGGGGACAGGGGACTCTTCTGGGGCTGCTGATTCTGGGGAGAACCACAAGCTGCCCATCACAGAAAACCCTGCTTTTCTTGACACCAGGGGTTTGGGATGTGGAAACGATGTGTGTCACTTAGATGGTATCCAGCTGAGAGCCCGGTTCTGTCCTTTTACGTTCTTTCAGGATTCTTCTCTCCAACGTCTGGCCTTTCCTGGCTTCCTGAGCATTAAACCTGATTCATTGAACAACCTCGAGCAAATGACAACCGCTTTTAGCCCCCTGTTTTCTCATCTGTGAAATGAAGATCCCTCCGACTCCCAGTTCCCTCTCCCAGGGGAATAACTGTTTCTGAAAATCATTTTGATCTCCATAGGGGAAGGTGTTATATACAGCAACACAGAGTTATATTGGGTTCTGTACCACCCACAAGTTTAATTTCTGTGGTCCTAGCCTGACTCCGTAAACAATCTAAGTGTTTCTTGCTGTGTGCAGGTAGTGATACCTGAGAGGAGAAACCATTGAAATTTCAATGTGAGCAGCATTCTGTGGCCGTTTTTCTCGTACTTTTGTTCCTCTAAAACAGCGTTTCTCAGCTTTGGGACTATTGGCGTGTGGGGACGGATGGTCCATTGTTGTGAGGAGCTCTTGTGTGCATTGCAGACTCTTTACTAGATAGCAGTGTCATCCTTTCCTCATTTCCTGAGCTGTGACCAGCAAAAATGTCTCTAGACATTGCCAAATGTCCCCTGGGCTGTCAACTCATCCTCTGTTGAGAAGCTCTGTTCAAAAACATGCTTGCACAGTCAACCCAGCGAAATGAGACTGGGCTGTGCTTGAATCTGGGCCTAGGCTTGTGCTCATATAAACTAGCTGGTTGCATGCAAGGTTTGAAGCAAATCCCAGAAAGAAAAAAAAAATCCCGTTTTTATTTTTGAGTACAGCTAGTTACACGAGAGTCTTCTGGCATTTTCTCCCCCTAGATTGCTGCTGCCTCTCATAGTGATGAGAACAAACAAGGGGTCCTGGCCTCTGAGCTTTCCTTAGATGAGGACCAAGGGAACTGTTGGATCTATTTGAAGTCTCCAGATTGAAAAGCAGACACCCAGTCTGGCTGAACGAGATACAGTCTCCTCCAGTAAAGATTTTATATGGCTTCTTGGAAAAGCTTACTGCTTCACGGTCACAGCCTTATTAGTTGGTTTTGTATCCAGCAAACATTCCACTGATTCTTCTTATATTCAGGGAGTGATAGAAAACTTGCACTGTGCTGGGCTGGCATAGTCTAAAAACATGATGTAATCACTGTAATTAAGTCATAAAACAATCAGGAAGGACCCTGGCTGAAATAACTAGGACATAAACTATTGCGTCTACCACAGGAGGCCAAAGGATAGAAAGGTATTTGGGTATTCGGTTAATTATTCTGTCTGCTAACTGGGAAGGCTGGGCATATTTTTTTTTGAAAAGCAAAGTTAACTTTTATTGGAAGAGGGACCCTCTCAGAAAAGGGAGCTTTTAAACACTCTTAAAAAGTGGTTAAGAATTTAGACTGCTTTTTTTCTCCCCCCTCAAAGAAAATGTCGCTGACACACATTGCCTGTGTCCATTGAGTTCCTTTTTCTGTAGTGTGATTTATCACACACCTTAACTGGAATTTAACTAACAGCTTCCCCTTTTTAGGAGACAGATGTGGAATCAGGAGGTAAAGATCAATTCTCATAACCAGAAGAGATTCCAAACAACCCAGGTACTGGGATTTGCATGCTAATCAATCAATTGAATAATTAATTTTTTCACATCCATTTCAACCCATCCAATCGACAGCTATCTGCTCCCAGTGAAGAGGAAGTTCTGGTTTGGGAAGCAGGCTCCATGCTGCTTTGGCAGAAAATCTATAGTCTTGGTACCAGGAGTGTGGTCTAGAGGGGGGTATGGGCTCCAAGTGGGCATATTTTCTTGGTTCTTGGGACCCAATAGCCTCTATGGGGAGGGACATGGCTGGAAGAGGGACAGTCTGAGGCCCCTTAAAGGCCAAAGCCCAGCGTAGGAATCCTTTTATCTACTTCTCTTGATGATCAACCTAGCGTTGGAATCTGGCTGAAATAAGACAGATGTAGTTGGCTTGAGTTAAATGAGTTAATACACACAAACCATTAAGAGGAGTGTCTGGTACATGTACGCAATCTATAGGTGTTAGCTGTCTACGCTGTTATTAGCACTGAGAAAAATCAACCCAGGTTTTGGTTCATAGTATATTTTGAATATGCATCGAAAAAACAGAGATCACTTGAAAAGGGAAAAGTTAAAAATCTCTTTTTCCAGTGCTGTTCTCTTCTGATGGTTGTTCCATTGTCATAGTGTAGCATTGAAATAGTGCTGTGAACTTTGAGGTTTGGGCTTACAGGTTTGGTGGCACCCTGGTGAATCACTGAGGGCTTACCATCACACCCGTGGTCTATCAGGCCATGTCTCTGGATCACTGCTTATGTAAATTAGTTCCTGGTGGCCAACACCTTGCCCTGGGCCTTGTTTGACTATCTTAAAAATATTTAGCTTGGTCAGGTGAAAATGCTAAAGACAGTGCAGACAAAACAGTCTACGTTCACCAACACTGCTGGAAAAACTACTCAAAGTATGTCCTGTTAAGTGGCTGGTCAGTTGTTTACCTTTTAAAGATTGACCATGACTTTATAGCTCAGTTGTCTGGTCAAGTGTTCCAGAGGAATGGTTGGCTTGCCTTTTTTTTAATTAAAAAGTTAAAAAATTTCTAGCCATGTGAGTTACTGATTCTATTATTCTTAGCAGTCTGCTTTGGGAATCCTTTAAGAATATTGCTGGGCTAGCTATGTCAAAAAACACATGAGAAATTGGCTTCTAAAACTTTAAAAGTGATGTGACAAACTTTTCCCTCTTAATCACCTTTGCATCATTGAACTCCACATGAATCCAGTCTGGGACTGGCCGTGGACCTCTCTGAGTTAACAAATCAAGGTGTCAAGTCAGGCTCATTTATTACTTCTGAATGTCAGCGATTCTGTCCAAAAGTCTGAAAATAGCAAGGGGCTCTAGAATGAATCATCTCAATTTATTTTAGGCTTTCAGTTTCCACTGAGCGATTTTTACAATTCAGTTCATCTAGTTGGGGAGAAGTCTAGCCAGTGGGGCTGTGACGAATCAGGGTCAGAAACTTGATAATGAAAAGGAGGAATTGGTAAAAGCAAATTTTTAAATTTTAGGAACAGATCAGCTTTCATTGTGGGGCTCGACGTGCAGCCATTCATGCAGTGAGAGGCAGGATGGCAATCCAAGAGAGAGTGGTCCATCGCTAAAAGCTGTAGGATTTATTTTATGGCACGTTGATGCATTTAATGTGATCCGATTTGTTTCTCTAGAAACATAATAGTGTAGCAGCATAAAATGCATTCAAAACATGAACATATTTTTCTTCTAAAATAATAAGGTCATTCGCTAGGGAAGCACTTGTTTTTTCTTTTTCCTCCTGTCCTTGATTCATTCCTCTTAAAATGGTACTGCCTTTTTCCTTCCTCATTAATAAATCTCTTTGTTTCCTACAGAGGAGAATAAATAAACCCTTCCTTTTTCCTCACAGAAAAGCCCACGATTTAGGCGTGTGTTTTCCACTCACTCTCATTTCTGATGAATTCGTCATTAGAAAGAACCCCACATTACCCTGTTCTGTCCATCAGCTGAAGGGGACCTGGGAGCTCGCTCATGTAAGCATTTGGGAGAACGACCACATATTTTAATATCTCCGTTTTATAGGAATCCTGATAGAAGGAGCACTCTCAGTAGTTCCTCTAGAAAATAAGTCACTTAAAAAAACCTCATATAATATGGTCTCTTGACATTGAAAATTAGACTGAGGTTCTTGACTCAGGAATAAGACCAACTCAGAAAAAAATTGTTGAAAGAATCGAGTTTTCCTTTGAGGGGATGATCTCCTTTGGGGACTCATGACCACGGCTAGTTCTCTTGTGTTGACCACGTTCCTCAGCAATTTCCCAGGCTCCTGAATTTTTCTTTTTCCCTCCATGCCTGCCTTGAACTCAGTTTAGATCTAGGAAGACCCACGAGGGATTCTAAGTCCACTCCTTCATTTTCTAGAAAAGAGAATCAATTTCAAAAGAAGTTAAAGATTATGTGCAAGATTCCACTACTATTCCCTGACCTTGAAGTCTAGATCTGTGTTCTCTCCATGGCAAATTCAACTTCTCTGATTTGCTGCTGGCCGCTAGTCCCCTTCCAAGGACACTGGTATTTTCAGAGGGGGGGGGGGGTTCCAGAGAACACATTTCTAGAAGCTGAAGAAATGACTTTAACAGCAAGAACCTGAGAGACAGTAGCAGGCTGGTGTGGGTGCTCCTTTAGGAAAGAACAGATATTTTGGAGAATAGGCTTTTGTAGGTGACCTTGAGAGCTGCCCAACACCAAGGCTGGCTACAGGCTGGTGCTTGTGAGTCCTTGCCTTTGTCCCCAGTAAGCTCTGTGGGACTTGCCCACTCAGCTTTCTTCCAATTAAATAGTTACAGTCTTTTACTTTAATTTCCAGGTAGTTAACATTAAATAAGACAACATTTTCTTTCCAATTTTTCTTTGTTCCTCAAACTATTTATTAATTAAAAATACTTATTTTTTGTAGAAAGTTTGAAAGATATAGAAGAATTGTAAGAAAAAAAGAAAAAGGCAATGCCCACTTTCCTGTTGAAGCCAATCACTGTTAACACTTGGGTATTTTGGCTTTCTGTTTTATTTCCATTCCTTTGCCAAGTTAAGGATTAATGGTCATATTTTTCTTTCTTTTTTTTTTTTTGACAATTTTTTCTGAATATGAAAGTAACAAATGCTTGTTAAAGAAAAATTGGAGAATGCAGACAAGTATAAAGAAAATAAATCATTAATAAGCTTGCACCTGAGTGACACATTTCCTTCTAGCCTCTTAACCCCCCCCCCCAAAAAAATCTGTATTTCCTAATTTCACTTCTTCTTAACAATTAACCAGTATAAAGCTAAAAGGAGTGACTGATACTTTTCACTTGGGTGAGATGAAGACCTTCCAATTAGTTGCCAGAATCTGTTTTAAGTTGAGGCAAACTTGGATACAGGTGAGCTTTCATTTCAAAAGAAGACTTCAGTCCAGACTTTCTCCTATATGAGTTCACATTTTAAAGTCTATGACGGCACATTTTGAACATGGCAGAGGTGCATTCTAAAATGTCAAGAGTAATTGTAGCTTTTTTCAGTTAGGTCTTCTGTGTCCTTTTCAGAATGCCTGGAGATGTGGCAAGCAGAGTCTGTGATCATGGGGTCGGGGGGGAACTCTCGGTAATACATGACACAAAGGGATCTCTTATGGAAATGATGCTCATGGCCTGAGTGCATTGCAGGGACACGAGGCCATTACTGTTGGCTCTGTCTGAGTGAGCACACTCTTGTTAATCCTGAAAACCAACATCCTAACTGTCCCCTCGCTTTTCCTCTCCTGTCTCCCTTCCAGCTAAGAGGACAGAGTGTAGTGGAGAACACAGCCTCTCTGGTGGGGTCGGACTGACAGGCTCATTCTTTTCCAAATGCACATTTCACTCAGCTTGTGCCCTCAACCCAGGGTACACTTGTTTATCTAATGGAATCATTCACAGCCTTCAAGACAATTGACATTTCCTGCTCTTGCACCCCACAGGTGGGGCTCTCTCCAGGCTCCAGTGGCAAATGCTCTCTCTCTTCGTTGTTTGACACTAATGCTTATTGGGGAAATACAGTTTAGGGTATGTGGGCATTGTCCTTGTCCTTCTCCATGGAAAATCATGCATCCTCTACATATTTTCCCCATCTTCCTAAATTCCCAAAGACTGCATTGGAGTGGAATCTCTACTTCATTCTATCCCCACTCTGTAGCATGGGGTCAGTTACAAAATTTAGCCCCACTCAATGACAATCAAAACTCCCATTCTCCTTCCTCTCCAAAAAGCTTGCTGGTTGCATCTTTCAGGCCAAAGAAGGGATGCTCTTTCAGACATCATTGAGACCCCTGGGTGGGCACAGCTAGATATGTGCCTGGATGGGATGTCATAGACTTTCAGCTTGTTTCCATGCTAGCAGAAGGAGTGAGCTCTCTATGAATCATGCTAGGATATTAATAACCTGTCCCAAGTGTTCTGAACAGGGAGTATATGCACTCAGTGGGGGCAGTCCATCATTCTCAAAATGTGTGTGTTTTCCCAGCATCCTCCTGACAGCCTCATCTCCTCCACTAAGTTGATGTTCTCTTTTCTCTGGTGAAGAAAGAAAAACACTCTGGTCAAGTGTCAGTAACAAATAAAGTGAAGGGCAACATTTTCTGACATTTGCTGCCAGGATCACCAGACAAGTGACTCAGTCTAAGTCAATGGTGAATATTCCCTTATTGCTAAAAAAGGTTTGATGGGCATTGGTACATTTGACATGTAATGTCTTTGACACATACCTCTTTTCCCCAAGAGTCAGAGACATGAGCAGCCCTGGCTTTGGATGACTTTCAACTGATCTTGAATTTCACCCTTAATATCTTTTTTCAAGTCTTAATTTATTTATTTGTCCATCTATCTATATCTATCTATTATCTATCTATCTATCTATCTATCTATCTATCTATCTATCTATCTATC
>NC_058410.1:141750799-141754611 GCF_002201575.2 Neomonachus schauinslandi | reverse complement strand
ATCTATCTATCTATCTATCTATCTATCTATCTATCTATCTATCTATCATCTATCTATCATCTATCATCATCATCTATCATCATCATCTATCTATTCATCTCCTCTGTTTCTTCATCTATTTTTAATTTTTTTAAAAGATTTATTTATTTAGGGGCGCCTGAGTGGCTCAGTTGTTAAACGTCTGCCTTTGGCTCAGGTCACGATCCCAGGGTCCTGGGATCGAGCCCCGCATCGGGCTTCCTGCTCCGCAGGAAGCCTGCTTCTCCCTCTCCCACTCCCCCTGCTTGTGTTCCCTCTCTCGCTATCTCTCTCTCTGTCAAATAAATAAATCTTTTTTTTAAATTTATTTGACAGAGAGAGAGATAGCGAGAGAGGGAACACAAGCAGGGGGAGTGGGAGAGGGAGAAGCAGGCTTCCTGCGGAGCAGGAAGCCCGATGCGGGGCTCGATCCCAGGACCCTGGGATCGTGACCTGAGCCAAAGGCAGACGTTTAACGACTGAGCCACACAGATGCCCCTCTTCATCTATTTTTAAATCCACTATTGGATTTATAGAAATTTGCCCCCCAAAATTAAAGTATGGTAAACATGTAGGCATGATTTGAGTGCCTTTACAAATTGTCTTCTTGTTAAAAAAGATTGAGATAGGAGCCTTAATTTCTAGTTTCATAAAGCTGTGAATTCATTGCTCAGGCCCTCTGTGACCTGGCTTCCCTAGCTTGTAAATGAAATGGATGATGCCTGCAGAATTTGTCAAAAGGAATGAAACTGACTTCTGTCACTTGCAGCCTAGGTAGGGTTGGGGGCCGACTGGTAAAACCAGCCTCTGGCTCTGTTCACAAGTGCTTTATTTAATTTTGTTTTGTGTTTTTAGAGACAGTTCTCTGTGCCATAAGTGAAAAACTGGTTACTTAGAATTCTTTAGGTTTATTTCAGTTGGGTGTTGAATTGTGAATCTCTCTTTTTATAAATACAGTGAGATGGGCAGGGGATGTCCACACAACACTTGCTGCAATGTGTGTGTACACTGTGTCTGAGGACACATGGACAAATTGGTACTGAGGGTCATAGAGCTAGCCAGAGAGGCGAGCAGTAGCTTAGTGGTTTGGTCCATCTGAATGGACAGACTGATCAAGTGGATGAGCTAATGTGGATGCTGAATAGTCTTTCTCCTTTTGTGGCAGAGGATCCATAGCCCCTTTTGGTAGAATAGGGAAGAATTCGGCCTCATGATATAGGTGAGTTTTTCCACTGTCCAACTTTACCCTTCCTGAGATAGTGCATAAGATGTTTACCTCTTTTTTGAAAGACAGATTCTAAATGTTGGTAATTCTGGTCTGTGTGACCAATTTAGGAATGTTTTAAAAGAAAATTCATTGTCCATGATTGTCAAGATTCCTGATACAGGGTGATTTTTATCTTTATTTATGTAGACATTAGCATGCTGAATTTTGTGTTTTTTTTTTAACATCACGGATTTACTGATACATATTTTGCATACCATGTGATTCACCCATTTTAGGTGTATCATTCAGTGGCTTTTAACGTATCTGCAGAGTTGTGCCTCCATCACCCTAATCAATTTTAGAACATTTTCATCACCCTGAGAAGAAATCCTGTGCTCATTAGCTGTTGTTCCCCTTTGTCATCCCACCACCCACCCAGCCCCTGCAACACTAATTCACTTTCTATTTCTATGCCTTTGTCTATTCTGGACATTTTCTATAAATGGAGTCACTTAAAATGTTGTCTTTTGTGACTGACTTCTTTCACGTGGGGTAACGTTTTCAAGTTCGCCTATTTTGTGGCATGCATTTATACCTTTCATTTAGTCTTCGCTGGATCATCTTGAGTATTCATGTTAAGTTTCTGGTTTCATACAATCTCACATACATAATCCTTTCTATATTACTGCTCTCTAAGTTTTTGGGATTTATTTTTTTAGCTCTTTTAAAAAAAATGTTTCAAAACGTTATCTTGAAAGATTTGAAAACAAGATTTAAAGAAAATATCAGACTGGTCCCAGAATTAATCTTATTCATTTAATACCAAACTAATAATCTTAAAAAAATGTGTGGATTTATTCCCCCATCATCAGTGATTTTTTTCTTTTACTCTATATTCTTTTTAAGGCTGAAATTTGAACTAGAAACACTTACCTCCCAGAGGAGTGTTTGTATGCTTAGGTTACTTTAGAAGCTTCAATGGTTTGGGTTAAATTGAATAGTTTTCCAGTGTTGGAGAGGTTATCTCAACAGAACAGACTCGCTGACCCATTTAAGCCTACTCATCGGAAAGTTTGGGAGGCTGTCTTTTCAAAGAAAGTAAAGAAAAAGAGATATATCACAATCATGGTTTGGAGGTGAGAAAATTTCCCTTTTTTTTTTTTGTTCTTTTTTTTTTTTATTTTTATGTTAATCCCCATATATTACATCATTAGTTTTAGATGTAGTGTTCCATGATTCATTGTTTGTGCATAACACCCTGTGCTCCATGCAGAATGTGCCCTCCTCAATACCCACCACCAGGCTAACCCATCCTCCCACCCCCCTCCCCTCTAGAACCCTCAGTTTGTTTTTCAGAGTCCATCGTCTCTCATGGTTCGTCTACCCCTCCGATTTCCCCCCGTTCATTCTTCCCCTCCTGCTACCTTCTTCTTCTTCTTTTTTTTTTTCTTAACATATATTGCATTATTTGTTTCAGAGGTACAGATCTGAGATTCAACAGTCTTGCACAATTCACAGCGCTTACCAGAGCACCCTCCCCAGTGTCTATCACCCAGTCACCCCATCCCTCCCACCCCACCCCCCACTCCAGCAACCCTCAGTTTGTTTCCTACAATTAAGAATTCCTCATATCAGTGAGGTCATATGATACATGTCTTTCTCTGTTTGACTTATTTTGCTCAACATAATACCCTCCAGTTCCATCCACGTCGTTGCAAATGGCAAGATCTCATTCCTTTTGATGGCTGCATAATATTCCATTGTGTATATATACCACATCTTCTTTATCCATTCATCTGTCGATGGACATCTTGGCTCTTTCCACAGTTTGGCTATTGTGGACATCGCTGCTATAAACATCGGGGTGCACGTACCCTTTCGGATCCCTACTTTTGTATCTTTGGGGTAAATACCCAGTAGTGCAATTGCTGGGTCGTAGGGTAGCTCTATTTTCAGCTTTTTGAGGAACCTCCATACTGTTTTCCAGAGTGGTTGCACCAGCTTGCATTCCCACCAACAGTGTAGGAGGGTTCCCCTTTCTCCGCATCCCTGCCAACATCTGTCATTTCCTGACTTGTTAATTTTAGCCATTCTGACTGGTGTGAGGTGGTATCTCATTGAGGTTTTGATTTGGATTTCCCTGATGTCGAGTGATGTTGAGCACTTTTTCATGTGTCTGTTGGCCATTTGGATGTCCTCTTTGGAGAAATATCTGTTCATGTCTTCTGCCCATTTCTTGATTGGATTCTTTGTTCTTTGGGTGTTGAGTTTGATGAGTTCTTTATAGATTTTGGATACTAGCCCTTTATCTGATATGTCATTTGCAAATATCTTCTCCCATTCTGTCGGTTGTCTTTTGGTTTTGTTGACTGTTTCCTTTGCTTTGCAAAAGCTTTTTATCTTGATGAAGTCCCAATAGTTCATTTTTGCCCTTGCTTCCCTTGCCTTTGGCGATGTTTCTAGGAAGAAGTTGCTTCGGCTGAGGTCAAAGAGGTTGCTGCCTGTATTCTCCTTTAGGATTTTGATGGACTCCTGTCTCACATTGAGGTCTTTCAACCATTTGGAGTCTATTTTTGTGTGTGGTGTA